>NC_047518.2:4208072-4508072 GCF_902827115.2 Pseudochaenichthys georgianus | reverse complement strand
CACACTGTACCACACACACCTGCACACTGTACCACACGCACACACACACACACACGCACGCACGCACATACAGCTCCTAAAACAGGCTACAGCCGTTGTGTATTTTATTGTGAAGCACTGAATGGTTTTAGAAAAATATCGACTCTTTTGTAGATATCTACTAAACTAAAGCAAATAAAGAGAGTAGGCCTGTTATACTGAGCGATATATATTATACACACTGCTCTGCTTTCTGCAGGACCTCACAGCTGTTCTCTCTGTAAACATCGCGTCGATGCTCGATGCTCGGTCCTCGACGTGCATTTAGAGAAATGGGATGTCCTTCAACATGGCGAGCTAAAATTCATTTCCGGGTCACTACCGGAGGACAGAGGAGTCGAGGACACCCTGACACCCCACCTGTGTCTAATTGCTGATTAGTGGGTGTGTATATAGGCTATGGCTGCAGTCGGATAGTTTAAAAATCAGCTCCTAAATTCTAACCCTATCGTCTATTCCTTGACCTCTGAGTGAAACGTCACGGGGTTAAGGGATAGTGGACAGGAGAATTCAAAAGGACTTAGGAGAAGATACTGCGGTACTTTAGAGAATCCGAATGCACTTTCACTATCCGACGTGTTTATGATGCGCCAGCGGACGTCATGAATGTGCGTCTGCTGCTGTGGGGGAACTATGGAAACTACAGTTTTCTATAGAGCGGACTACAACATGGATGTTTAATAAGAACGAGGGACTACTGTAAACTCCTCTAGAGACTCTGCACCGTGCTCTGAAGCTGTTGCTTTGCTTTATGAACGTGGACAACAGAGAAACATATTCTTCATGACCAAAGTTGGAATTGAAATAAAAAAGGAAAGTGAAACTTATGCTCGTCCCCCTCTCCCTCCGGTCCACATTAATACCAATGATCCCAATACGTATGATTGTATGAACTAAATATCTTAAAATCAATACAAATGTATTTATTATAAACGTTAGTCCTTAACATCTATCACTGTGTATATCACCATTCAAACATATTTTAAAAGTTGAACAAACAGCTCAGTAAAGACTGTGAAATGTTGACTTTATTTGATCATTTCAGTAAAAACTAACGTTCATATTTCTCTTTTTGATTATAATACTGATGAACATTCAAAACAAAGCACTTTGGCAACTTACCACCTATGTTTTAAAATGCTTAATAAGCACCGTAACTTTCATGATATCATTTCTCGGTCATAATCGGTTGTTTCCGTGAACGGCCGACTGTTGAGTGACGGCAAATGCTGCGGCTGCAAGGCATTGTGGGGCAGCATTTTCGCTTCTCCTGTCGGTTAGGGAGGTCCAGTGGTCCCTAAGCTAAAGGAGGTTATAAAGGAAGTTTGAAACCTTCTTTCCTATCATTCTCATCATTCTAGAGAATTCGAACGGCACTTATCATGGCTACCACTGAGGGACTTCCGGGTCATTTCACTCCTTTAGGAAGGTTCCTAAGCTAAATGGACTATTCGACTTCAGCCTCTGTGTTTCCTGTTTGGTGGAGGCTGGTAGTGTGGGTGAGATCCTTGTGGCTGGTGACTGTGTTCACCTGGGCAGCAATGGGCGGTGTATCCTGTACCACAGCGATGAATAAATGCCCACACCGGGTTATATTTGAATTATCTGCCTCTGCCTCCTTGCTTGGTCGGGCCGCTCAACGGTCAGCTTCACAGGAGTCGATGTAACTATTGGCATCAGAGTAAATACAATTGGGTGTCATTTTTAAAGCTCAGTGTAATGGCAATTTCCTTTTCTATGTCCTATATATTTTTGCCGTTACTTTCACAGAAGGGCTGAAGAGTGATCCAGACGCAGACACATACAGATGACTTTCCGGTCCTTTGTTGTAGTTTTATAATGAGGTTTTATTCAGCTTTACATACCAGGGTTAATTGTACAGTTCTAATTGTTGTGATGAGCATCTGCCGGGCTGGTGGAATCGGTATGCTCTCTTCCTTCTATGTCCCTCCCTCTCCTGTCACCTATGACCTCTTTATATACACCCGGTGCAGCTAAACCCGCCACCCAGTGTTCATAAATAATATTGCACTATACATATAACTTAAATAAACTGACACACCAACAACACCCATAAAATGGCTCCTACACTCAGTATGAACATATTAGTCCAAAAAGTATGTAGGTAAATGAAAGTAGCATTAAACCAGTCTGTTCGCTCCATCTGATAACACTATTTATCCTCACTTTTTTTAGGTTGATTTTAGGTTTAGATATTTTTCAGGATTTTTAAAAGTGTTAGTTTTGAAGTTTTAAATATTGTAATTATGGATGACTGTGACAATCAATAACATACATAGTGAGTGAGCAGTGAGGAAGTGCTCTTTGTTTGTCTTGTAACCAACCCGGTATCACGGCAAGACGTGAACATGTGACAATTTACCATGCTGGGAGACGTGAAGATGTCACGATTTCGTCCCTTCAAACGTGACAGCTACACGGTATTGTTAACCAATGTTAACCAGTGGAGAAATAACCGGAAATACCAAGCAAATGCTAACCAGACTAAATGATTTATTTTTTAATAGCCACACTCGATTGCGCCGATTTTCTTGTTGCCCCAGCTGGTCGACACCTCTGAAACAAAGGCTACATTAATGTATTAAATCGATGTTAATCCGTGCGTGTAGATGTGGAATTAACGGACGTGACGTTGTGCGATTGAGTTGCCAAGCAACAGCTCCGGTTCATGTTAATTTACAAACTATTCAACTACAACCGTAGTTATATTTAAAAACATGTTAGAAGGCCTCACACAATACTTTAATGCAAATTAAAATATAAATGTGAAGGAATGTGTGTGTATAACAAAATACCTCGGTGATAAACAAAACCGGAAACAGACCTAGGCAAGATCCTCAGCTCGATGATTGGATGGTTATCCGCAATGCATGCTGGGATTTGGTTTATGTGATGTGAAATCTGAAAACGTTTTTTAAAAATACAATAATACCTAATTCAGAGTGTGCTTGCTTTTCTCTTTGAAAGTCATCACATAACGGCATTGTAATACACGGTTCGGCTGCATTAAATATTACATATCTGCCGTAGTTCTCTATTTATAGAGCTCTGATGAGAAGACTTCTGGACAAACAGGAGAACTGCCGCCAAAACAGAAGATGTGACGTGGATCATAAATATATCAGCAATTAAACAACATCTTACATTTCTTTTCACACAATACGTCTCCGTGCAGTATCAACACTAATTCGGCTGACTTTTATATTTGCTCCAATTGGTAGATAGGCTGTATTTACACCATAAAGGTGCACCGCTGATATAAAGGGACACCTGGTGGTTAAAGCACGTTATTGAATTGTCTTATTTTATTATTAGATATTAATAGGAGGATGTGCAAAACAGACAAACTAATAAGGCTTAATTTAAACATTAAAGAGTACTTTAGGTTAAGGTCTTCTTTTGAATAAGAAAAAAGCTTTAAGAAGAATATGGACTGATGAAACCCTCTTGAAACCGCAGGTCCTTCCTTCCTGCAGCGGTCAGACTTTAAAACCAGCACTGCCCCTAGTAGACCCTCCTACACACACCACAAGACAGACTATGACACCCCTTGCTGCTAAATACAAACCAACTTTGTGCAATATGTGCTATATTTGCAATATATATATATGCCGTTTTGTTTTTTATCTGTATTTTTGAAAATTATGTAACTTTTTATCTTTTTTTAGCATATTGTTTATTATATTATAACTTAGTACTTTTTTAACGCATGTAAGATATGCAACACTAAGCACATTTCCCCTCTGTGGAACTAATAAAGGTATTCTGATTCTTTAATGGTCACACATGCAGAGCACACAGCACACACAGTGACATTTGTATCTACAGATAAATATTAAGCCTGACAAAGTACTTAACGTCTAATATATTGCTTTCCTGCAATGTTAACTATGTTTCAGCACTTATTTGTTTATTATTTGTTTATTATTAAACTGATATTATACATATGTATTATACTCTTATAAGATGTATGTAGAAAGTATAAGAAATGTGCAGAATGACAGTTTAATGGTGGAGTACACACACATATTGATGTCTTGTAATGCACTGTTGAGGAACCTGCGACCCAAGTTCTTCATTCATTGCATACAGTAGTTGTGTATAATATGATCAATAAACCTTAGCTTAGAAAATCTTGAAAGGGATGTGCAAACTAGTCATTATATACAGTCTTTAATGAACTATTAGTAGAGAATAACGAGTAATGAATATACTTTATAGGGATCCTATTAATATCTAATAATAAAATAATAACATGCTTTAACCACTAGGTGTCCCTTTATATCAGCTGTGCACCTTTATGGTGTAAATACAGCCTATCTACCAATTGGATCAAATATAAAAGTCAGCCGAATTAGTGTTGATACTGCAAGGAGACGTATTGTGTGAAAAGAAATGTAAGATGTTGTTTAATTGCTTATATATTTATGATCCACGTCACATCTTCAGTTTTGGCGGCAGTTCTCCTGTTTGTCTAGAAGTCTTCTCAGCAGGGCTCTATAAATAGAGAATTACGGCAGATATGTAATATTTAATGCAGCCGAACCGTGTATTACAATGCCGTTATGTGATGACTTTCAAAGAGAAAAGCAAGAACACTCGGAATAAAGTATTATTGTATTTTTAAAAAAGTTTTCAGATTTCACATCACATAAACACCAAATCCCAGCATGCATTGCGGCTAAACCATCCAATCATCGAGCTGAGGATCTTGCCTACGTCTGTTTCCGGTTTCGTTTATGACCGATGTATTTTGTTATACACACATTCCTTCACATTTACATTTTAATTTGCATTAAAGTATTTCGTGAGGCCTTCTAACATGTTTTTAAATATAACTACGGTTGTAGTTGAAGAGTTTGTAAATTAACATGAACCGAAGCTGTTGCCTGGCAACTCAATCGCACAACGTCACGTCCGTTAATTCCACATTCACACACACGGATTAACATCGATTTAATACATTAATGTAGCCTTTGTTTCTGCTAAAAGATGTGTCGACCAGCTGGGGCAACAAGAAAATCGGCGTAATCGTGACTATTACAAAATAAATCATTTCGTCGGGTTAGCATTTGGTTGGTATTTCCGGTTATTTCTCCACTGGTTAACATGGGTTAACAATACCGTGTAACTGTCACGTTTGAAGGGACGAAATCGTGATATCTTCACGTCTCCCAGCATGGTAAATCGTCACATGTTCACGTCTTGCCGTGATACCGGGTTGCTTGTAACATGCAGTCTGAAAGTAAGCACTACCCAGTTATCTTTTCAATGTCTGCAGGATGCTGCTGATGCACCTGTCAGTGTACAAGAAGAGTTGGCAGAGGAGGTGATGCAGAACCAAGATGGGTCAGTCGATGAACCTACTGATGTAGGGATTGTGATTGAGGGCATTCCTGTCCTCGGCAGTCTTGGGGATCTTAGCAGAGCCTGCTGCTATCTGTTGGGACTAACCTATGCCTTGGATCTGAGATACCCCAAGAATCTCAAATATAGTTTTGAGGTATTCCAAAAACAACTGTTGGAGCTGGATCCTGGCAACCTTTCAACCAAGGTTCAGAGACTGAACAATTGCCTGCATATGTAGTTGCCGACTACTGTTCAGCAAGATGCTAAAAGGTACGAGTTGAGAGTTCATTGATAGAATGCATTTTGGACTGGTATTGTTTTAAAGTGTCACTGTTCTTGGTGCATTTCAGTCATATGCAGAGTTCAGTTCTGCCCGTTGCTCCCATAGCTCAATGGAAATGTTCACATGCTCATTGGCAAAAATATACTTGGTTGAAAGTTAAGCTAGATAAAATGCCTAAAAGTGTTAAATATTCCAAGTTGAGATTTCCATTAATGCTAAGATTTCTCTGCTGCAATTAGTCTTGTTGCATTTTACCCGTGTTTAAAGGAGTGCTTAGTTATATGCAGAGCTCAATTCAGCTAATCGTTTTTATAGCTTGGACATTGTTACCAGGGCTGCCCCTTCTTAGTCGATTAGTCGACTTTATTGGTGGTTTTGCTCGACAAAGATTTCTTTAGTCAATTAGTAATCTTTTAATGTATTTTTTTCATGGTGAATGCCTTATTTGTAAGAAACTTATATCTATGAGTGGCCATTAGGGACATTATCCAGAAATACTGTTCACATGTTCAAGCTTTGTGCATGCTGCTGAGCAGACATGATGGAACAATCGCAAATGGACATAATATTGTGTTTGCTTTTTTAAAATGTGTGCTTCTTTGCTGTTATTTTTAAAAACGACTTTTCAACTGAGATGCCTTCCGTTTCAACTGAAATCCCTCGTGTGTGTGTGAGATTTTTACATATGTTTGTATTTCTGAATAATGGCCACTCATAGATATCTCTGGTAAACACAAGGATTTAAATTGGTGTTTTTGTGTGATTAAATCGAGTAATCGATTAGTCATTACATTTCTATGAGTGTTAGTTGAATAAGATTTTATTGGGTCAAGAACAGCCCCTAATTGTTACAAATGTATTGTGCAAAGTAAACCATGTTGAGACTTAATCTCATGTTTTATACTGGTCAAATTTGAACAATAAATGTGTAATTAAAATGTCAATGTGTACAATTGCTTTATGTTTTATCATTTGGTATTTATTAGAAGTATTGACCTCAGTCAAAGCACTCCTGGAGTAAATGGTAAATACAGTTAAAAAAACAATTAAATGTAACACATATATTTATATAATTAATAGTCCAGTTTTAATTAAATGTAGTTAAGAAAATTGAGTACATTTCACACATTTGTTTTGTTAAATATTAGTCTCCTTTTCAGTTACATCTACCTAGCATTTAAGTTAGGGTTACTATTGCATTGACTTAGGATTTTCATTATATTTACTCAATTGTATATGTTATGGTACTAAATGTAGTTATTTAGACCTACTTGATTTATTTACTTACATTTACTCAATTCATAAGGTACATTTAAATGATTTCACAGCTTTAAGATTGTACATTTGTTTCACCAATAAAATTGAGAATATCATCGTCTTCACTACATGAGATGTGGTGTGTGTGTACTGTGTAGACCCGTGTAGGTGTGTCAGTGTCAAGATGACAGCACAGTGTGTTAAAGTACTTGTCAGATAAAGTGTTATGGAGGGAGTGCACTGATTATAAGTCTGCACAGATGGATGATGAGTGTGCATGCATGTGTGTGTTTGCCTGCCTGCACATCCCTTCTCTGCTGTGTGATTTACAGGAGCTCTCTTATCAAACACTCTCTGTGGGCTATGGTACAGACAGACAGTCCCCCCCCAGGACAGTTTAATTCATATTATCTTATGGATATATTTGGTTTGCAAGTATGTGTGTGTGTACGTGTCCGATTTGTGGTTCACACTTAAAGTGGACATATCATGCTATATTTGACAAATATATTGTAGGTCCATACCTATATAAAACATGTCTGTGAAGTATTTTTTTCAAAATACCAAACAGATTATGCATTTTAGTCATGCCTCATTTCGCTCTATTTGCTCTTTTCCAGCCCTGATTTTGCAGGGGCTGATTCTGTGACGTACCTTTAATGCAAATGAGCTGCAGCTGACCACGCCCCCCTGCAGGAGAGGGGAGCGTGCTCTGATCAGCTGCTGGGCTGTCAGAAGAGGGGGAGGAAAAGAGAGGCTCCGTCCTCCGTGTTTTATGATTATATTATTATAGAGTCGTTATTCATTTGTTTTGAAGCTCAATAAATAACAAAGAAGACCTCTGACCGGCACTTTTCCAATTTTGTCTGGAAGATTTCAACTTTAATGGACATGTTGACCGGCGGAAAAAAATCGAACTGAAACTCTGTCGCACGGTCCCCTCGTCCCTTGGAAGAGGCGAAGAGGTGGGTGTTTCTCATCTGCTGGTGGCAAACCGGAGAGATTTACCTTTACCTCTGACGTCAGAACAATTAACGTCTGTATCAGCTCCGTTGCAGCCCCTTTTTTAGAGATTTGAGTATGGAGGAAAATAGAGAGGGTTGTGTTTTCTGACATTTGGTGAGTTCCCTGGAACACCGGGGACACATATTCATGTATAAAAGACATACAAAAGTGCATTTTGCATGATAGGTCCCCTTTAAGTTACATTTGGCGAAAGTACATTTTTGGAAAAGATCAAATAGGGTGAGGTAATGTGTTTTTCAAGAATACCAGAGAAGAATATTTAGTATTAAATACAATATAATGTTTCATTTGTATGTGTTTTAACAGCCAAAAAAGGGTCATTTGTACCAGCTTACCTGGACAAATGAGCAACTCAGAGGTGAAGTCCCAACTCAAATATCCCCTCACCCCAGCCCTCCTCATCATACAGTGCTTTATATAATGAGAAGTTATTAAAGCAGAATTCCTATGACACTTTATTATGAAAGCAACATTTGTGCCTGATGCTGTCAATCTTGTAGTGAATGAACACAACCTTCACCATGTAATAAATCTCATAATTTACTGTAAGTCATGATTTATAGTTTCCCTGTGGCTGGTCTTGTAATTCTGGGCTCGTTAACCAAGGGACTTTATATAGATCAGCAGACTGTGAACCGAGCCAGTATGTAGAGGAGAGACACCTGTATGAGGATTAATCCGGTTCTAACTCATGTTATGTTATTTGAGAAAGGAAAGAGACAAAGCAAAAAAATACTTGTATTATAGCAGATTTCATCAACTTTAATGTTTAAAATCAATAATGATGACACCAAGACATATTCTGCGATTCTTTATACCAAAGTCAATCTTGAACACACCGCAAACACAGCCAGTTGCAAACCATCATTCAATCAGGAGAGATGGTTTTCATGTAAGAATACATATTTATTGCAGAGATACACAAATGAATGTAATGGTGATTTTGGCGATTAGGCCCCGTTGTGCAGGAAGTATCATTTGGGAGGGTAGAACCGATCCGATTAAACCCCCCTGGGGTCTAGACACTGGTGGTGGTGAATGGATAGTTGGGTCGGTGTGAAGAGGAGTGGTTTAGCTTGACCCTGGATTCAGAGGGACAGGAGGTGAAAAGGGGTGGAGGAGCGTTGCGTAGGGTCACCTGAAATGATAGCTGTCAGAGGGGGGAGAGCAGGCTTAATAGCAGAGCGCTATGATAGGCTCTTTGGAATAGAACGAAGTGATTGGTTATGCTGGAGAGTGACGGCCCTGATTACATCACATGTTACTTGTTAGACGGTTTTATCCAAAGTGACTTACATACTCAATACTGTGGACAATCCCCACAGGAGCAATTTTGCGCCAAAGTTGGGGAACAATAGTCTTGCAAGGGGGGGGGGGGGGAGAAGAAAAAAGAGAGGACAAAGAGGAGAAAAAAACGATTATCTTGCTCCCTGTTTTCCTTCTGTAGCATGTAAAAGTATTTATATACAGAAGTACTTTAATAAAGACCAACACAGTATGTGTTTGTTGACTAATAACACTTGTGTTATGCAGTTAACTATTAACACATTTCTATTAAATATTATATATTTCTAATAAATATTAAGTAAAACGTATCTACTTCTTTCAAGTTTATTACATACAATTATTATTATTTTCTTTATCAGGGATAGTTTTGAAGTAACCAATATGGACCTGTATTGAAGCTCATGGTTTGTTTGCTGTGGATAAATAATTAAATGTAACCTTACATTTAATATGAACTAAGAAGGTATTGGTGTTATAATGTATTTCTTTTAACAAACAAAGAGAAAACCTATAGAAATTCTAAACGTAGCACTCCATTCAATTATTGGACAGTCACATACTTGTTAGAACCAAACCAAACAGATTCTGTTTGCAGAGAAAAATACAAGGGTTCCATCCTGACACTAAAAACAAACACAAACAACAGACACATCTCTAATAAAGGACTAGTAAAAGTACAAGTATACCCTGCTCAACCAAATCTCAAAAATACTAGGAAAACACTAGTACAAACATGGACATTCAAAATTCACAATTCAAAATTAAATAAATAAATAAAAATAGGCATCAGTGTGACACTCCTATGATGTGTTAATGTGTGCAACAGCTGCTGGGATAAAACTGTTTTTATAGCGCTTCGTTCTACTCCTTGGGACGAGTAACCTCCGGCCCGAAGGAAGAAGCTTGAATTCTGAGTGCAGAGGGTGGGAGTCATCGTCTAATATGGGGCTGGATAACCGCTGTAACTGCCTGAGGTACAGGGTCTCCAGGTTTAGCTGTAACTGCCTGAGGTACAGGGTCTCCAGGTTTAGCTGTAACTGCCTGAGGTACAGGGTCTCCAGGTTTAGCTGTAACTGCCTGAGGTACAGGGTCTCCAGGTTTAGCTGTAACTGCCTGAGGTACAGCGTCTCCAGGTTTAGCTGTGGCTCACCAATCAGCCTGCTGGACCACTTTATGACTCGACTCAGAGAGTTTCTGCTCTTCAAAGTCAGGTTACCAAACCATGACATTAGTGAAAAAGACAGAATTGACTCGATAAAAGCACGATAAAACATTATCATCATGGTTTTGTCAATGTTAAAATAGGACAGTTTCCTAAGACAATACAAACGCTGGTGCCCCCTTCTGCACACAGCTTCACAGTTTGGATCAGAGCTCAATTTTGAGTCAATAATTGTCCCGAGATATTTGTATGATTGCACAAATTCTACATTCTGATTCTGGATTGTTAAGACGTCTTCTAAAATCAATGATCATGTCCTTGGTTTTGCTTATGTTCAGTTGCAGATAGGACTCCTCACACCACCTGACAAAGTCGTCAACGACAGGGCCGTGGCTGGTCTCATTGTCCTGGAGCCTACTAACAATTACAGAGTCATCTGCATACTTTAAAATAGTCCTATTTTCCCACCTACTTTGACACATATTAGTGTAAAGTATAAATAATAGTGGTGAAAGGACACATCCTTGTGGGGAGCCAGTGGAGGAGCTGACTTGATCAGATAAGGTCCCATTCACCCTCACTCTTTGTGTCCTATTGGTTAAAAAATCAAGAATCCAGCCCATAACATTATTGCTTATTTCAAATTGTTCTAAAAGTCTGCCAATTAGAATATGAGGTTGAATTGTGTTAAAAGGAGATGCAAAATCAACAAATAAAAGTCTAGCATGAGATCCAATTCCCTCCAAGTGTTTAAAAAGTAAGTCAGATAAGGTGACCGTGGCATCCTCCACTCCTCTGTGTGGCCTGTAAGCACACTGCATGGGATCGAGTGCATGCTCCGTCTTCCTTAAGATTTCTGCTCTGACTAGTTTTTCCAATGTCTTTATTAGAATTGATGTAAGTGCAACTGGTCTAAAATCATTAAGAGTTTTGGGGCCTCTGGATTTGGGAACAGGGACTACCACAGCATCCTTCCAAACCTTTGGCACATGCTGTGTCTGTAAAGACATATTCAAAATGTAGTGGAACACAGGGCTAAGTTCTTTCGCGCAAAGTTTAAGTAAACGACCGCAGACGTTGTCAGGTCCATGACTCTTATTTATTTTTACTAAACGAAAGGCCTTTTCCACTTCCCTCTGATCTATGTTAAAATGCTTATCGTCTTCAAGTTTAAGCTTCAGTTCAGATATATTATTACTGAAATCAAATGTGTCAAATCGAGAAAAAAAGTGATTTAGGGCATCTGCAAACTGAACATCTGAATTAAAGCCATCCAGAGTCACATGGCAGCTATTCTTTGTTTCCCGGAGGCCTGTTATGGTTTTCATGCTACTCCAGACTGAGCCAAGGTTGTTTGCAGCCATTTTATTTTGTAGTTCAGATTTAAAATTCTGTTTAGCTTTCAGAATTTCTATTTTAAGTTCCCTATTAGCATCATGCAGATCAGAGGCACTTCCCTGTTTAAAAGTGTGTTTCTTTTTCTGAATGCTGGACTTAACCGCCTTGGTTTGTTATTAGGGTATATTTTAACTTGCTTACACGGAATAATCATGTCTTTATAAAAGGCTGTATATGAGCATGTTACATCAACAACTTCATCCAAGTCGGCACCACAAGACTCTTTGAACATATCCCAATCAGTGCAGTCATAACGTTCCTGCAAACAGGCTACAGATTCTTCTGTCCAGACATTTATGTCCTTTGTCAATGTTTTCTCTCGCTTCAAACCTGTTTTGTATATGGGCAGTAGATGCACACAGTTATGATCAGCAGAGCCCAGTGGGGGTAATGTGACTGACTTATAGGCTTCCTTCACTGACCCATAACACAGGTCTGATGTTTTATCCCGCCTGGTTGGACAGGAGACATATTGATAAAAGTTAGTGAGTGTCTTTTTGAGGGTCACATGGTTAAAATCCCCAAGTATAAAGTTTGGTGCGTCAGGTGAAATTGACTGCAGTTTTTGCACCAAATCAAAGATAGTGCTGGAGGCAGAGGTGGCATTTGCCCTGGGATGGATGTACACTATTGTTATAAAAACTTGGGGAAACTCACGGGGCAGGTAGAAGGGACGAAGGGATGAAACAGATAAAAGTTCAACATCTGGGGTGCAAATGCGTTCTCTAACAGTCACAGAGCTACAGTACTGTTTGTTTACGTACAAACATACTCCGCCCCCCTGAGTTTTTTCTGTCACTTCCACCTTTCGATCCAGACGAAAGGGAGCTCCAAAACTGTCAATAAACAGATCGTTGTCCTGGTTACAGTCTGTGAGCCATGTCTCAGTGAAGGCCAAAACACAGCAGTTCCTGAAATTCTTCTGAAACCGAACATTACCCTGAAGCTCGTCAACCTTGTTCCTCAGCGATTGAACGTTCCCCAGGATCATCGAGGGCAGAGGAATCCGAGGGAGCCGCTGCCTTCTCATGCGTAATCTTACGCCGCCGCGTTTACCCCGCTTCCTCCTCTGGTGCCCCGTTGCACCACAGGTTTCATTTGGATTTCTCCTAATAATGTCCGGTAACTGTAACATGGTATCTATCACGCGAGCCAGACTTGCCATGTTCAGTTGTAGCAGCACATCTCTGGTGTACTGTGTCCTCTCCCGGATGACAGCCCCATTGATATCACATGCCAAACATTGAAGGAATACGATCCACAGAATCACAGAATAAAGAATATCCATTTTGACTAGCGGCGCAGGGAGCATTCAATCATACAGACGCTTTATCGAATAGGTCGGTGGTGCATTAAAAACCTTTAAAACAAACACAAAACGGAGGACACCAAACTTTTCCCTGCCGGTCGCAGCGTGCGCATGCGCCCTTTGCACCCTTAAAAATAAGTAAGGTGCAGTATAACAAAATAACACTCTAAATGAGTTTTAACATAAAATAAACATTAACAGCATAAATAAACAGCATTCACACTAATAAACGCAGATCATCCTCTGGCTGCAGCCTTGACCGGTACTTGCTTTACGGAAAACCCGCACTCACACAAGTAGGTGGAGGCAGTTGCGGACTGGGACTAAAAATCAGCCCTGGAATCTCACCCATCCCAGCCCACACAAATTGGAAGAGCACGCTTGTGAACTGTAAACGCGGGGGGAGCCTCGCTGCGTGGAAACGATCCGCTGAACGGACCTCTGTCACCTGTCAGCGCAACTTAAATGATGCCGTTTAAAAACTTAAAAAATAAAGGGCGCTGCCGGCCGTCAGCTAACCGAGCCGGCCGTTGTAGGAGCAAACACAGTGGTGGTGGCTTAAAGCCCACCTCCGCTCCGCGCTGTCCGTTAGATGAGCCTGGTTAGATTAATAAAATAAGGAGTTTAAAACACTGGAATAAAACTTATAAAAATAATCAGATTGTTTGGTTGCTCACTCCCCTAGGTGCTCTTACTGGTTGGATTCACTTCTGGTCGGGCCCAATACAGCGAATCAGAGTTCTGGGAAAAAGTATTTTACTTCTGAACAGAGCGTGAGAGCTTCGGAAGTAAACAAGGACAGAGTCAATCTTTATCTTGCACCTGAATTCACAACTTTACTTTCCCAAGGAAGATTTTAAACAAACTATTCTTTCCCAGACAATCAAACATTGTACACAGATATATTGGTGCCTGAGATTATATTGGCCCCAGAAAGAACCTTGAAAAGAATGTGTGTTTGCTGGTATCTGGGTCAGTGAGTGTAAATGAGAAGGTTATATACACTGAAATATAAACGCAACACTTTTGTTTTTGCTCCCATTTTTCATGAGATGAACTCAAAGATCTAAAACATTTTCGATATACACAAAATAACCATTTCTCTCAAATATTGTTCACAAATCTGAAAAATCTGTGATAGTGAGCACTTCTCCTTTGCCGAGATAATCCATCCCACCTGACAGGTGTGGCATATCAAGATGCTGATTAGACAGCATGATTATTGCACAGGTGTGCCTTAGGCTGGCCACAATAAAAGACCACTCTGAAACGTGCAGTTTTGCTTTATTGGGGGGGTCCGAAAACCAGTCAGTATCTGGTGTGAGGGGTAGGGTTAGGGGTAGGGTTAGGTTGGGGAAGAGTATAATCGGAGGAGCCCTGCGTGGTGCACTGGCTCTCGGTAGATAGGTGTTTAAAAAAACTTTAAAAACCTCCGTAAACATAAACCTTATAAAAAGCATCATAAAAGCTCCGTGAGAACAAGACCGTTTCAGACGAATGGTTAAAAAGTGCGTGCGTGCATCGATGTATCTACGTGTGTGTGCGTGTGCGGAGCTTGTCCCAATGGAATCCATAAAACACCCTAAATGATAGGGGATCTAAAATGGCCCATTTAAAAGTGATTCCAGTTCTATTCGCATAAGCCATGCATAGTAGTGTAAGTGCAGTTAAAACACAAGTGCAATGATAAAAATACAAATAATTAAAACATTCTCCCCAGTAATATTAATTGAAAAAGTAAAGGGAGTGTTAAAATTAACTAATAATATTAAAATAAAGGAAGGCACACCGGGTTAGTAAAATCGTATACAATGAACTGGATGTCACTGAAAAACAGAAACCACTAAAATCGAGGTCGGGTAAGTTTAAAAGATTCCAAAGGGTAGCTGTTTTTTTGGCTCTGTTTATTTAAAAGGGTGGCAGGTAGGTGAAGAGTTCCCCTCTGCGGGTGGCGGAGGAGGCGGTGACGGAGCTGCTACAACTACAGGTGCATCTGGATGCTAAGCTAACGGACATGGAGGGTCGGTCCAGACGGGAAAATATCCGAATCCACGGCGTTAAAGAGGGGGCGGAGGATAATTCCCCGTCGATGGGAACTTTTGTGGAGGATTTGCTGAGGGAGGGTTTGGACCTCCCGGCTACATTTGAACTACGAGTTGAGAGAGCGCACCGCGCCCTGATGCCGAAGCCGCCTGGGGAAGTCTCGCCGAGGTCTATCGTAGTCAAACTGTCAAGCTATAGGACGAAAGAAGAATTGCTGAGACTGGCCTGGCAAAAGCGAGGATTTCAACATCTCGAAAGGAGGGTAAATCTGGATCATGACTACGCGCCTGATGTGTTAAGAAAGCGAAAGGCGTATGCAGAAGCGAAAACGGTCCTGAGGCTGAGGAAGATAAGATTTCAAACTCCGTTCCCGGCCAGGTTTAGAGTCTTCTATGAGGAGGGAATTATCGTATATGGTTCGGCGGAGGAAGCGACTGAGGATATGGCAAAGAGGGGGCTCCCGGTTTCGGTCATTAAGCACCCAGATTCACTTTTGGAACGGATCCAGCGAATTACCTGGCGCACCAGCAAGAGACCGGGGACCCGGGACAGAGCCGGCGGGAATGTTAACTACAAGGAGAAGCTAGAGGCCTTTAGGCACAAGGACTCAGCGTGAATGGAAGTGAACTGAAAGCTGCTGTTTGCCGATAAACGGGTGAGTTTTTATTTTCAGTAGAGGAAGCCGAAGAGCTGGCTCCCACAAGAGAGAGACTTAAGACTATAGTAACGTTCTGCACACTAAAGAAGCATTGTACAGGCAATAACTAAGAATATTCTGTAAGGGTCGGGGGTATTAATCTTCAGCCATGCAACCGACAGATGGACAATAACATGGAAGTAGGATATGAAGGCCCTCTCACACCTGCCAGGTGGGGAGGCATTACCTCAGAGCCCTATCACCATCAGGGCTTAATCCGGGTCAATATGATGACCCCACAGTTGGAAGTCTTATTATTATTTTTTTCTTATTATGTTCCTGTTTTTTTGTTTTGTTTTTTTGCTGCTGTTCTTTGCAGTCTATGGGGTGTTACCTATGATACATATTTCGTTACCTGTAACAACTTGGGTTGGTATTTTTCATTGATGTTGTCCTTATCAGACTCTGAATGCAAGCTGTTAAAGTAGCCACATACAATGTGAATGGTCTTGTAAACCCTATCAAGAGAAGTAAGATATTAACCAAACTAAAAAGAGATAAAGTTGAGGTGGCCTTCTTGCAGGAAACGCATCTATCGGATACAGAGCATGCTAAATTAAGAAGACTAGGCTTTAAACATCAGTATTCATCATCATATACGGCTGGCCACAGGAGGGGGGTGGCAATATTAATTTCCAAAAATATTAGTTTTGAACCCACGTTTGAAAAGAAGGACACAGAGGGGAGATATATATTAGTGAGAGGAAATCTAGGTGGTTCATTGATTTCTCTACTAAATGTTTATGCTCCTCCTAATTCAGATTGGACATTTTTTAAACAGATATTTGATTTAATTATAGCAGAAACTCAGGGGGTCCTAATCTGTGGGGGGGATCTAAACATAAGATTGAATCCTAAACTGGATTCTTCAAATGTGCATATTGGGCAGCCCAAGCTGATAAACAAGAAAATTAATTTGGCAATGGAGGATATTGGGTTGGTAGATATCTGGAGAGAAATAAATCCTTCAAAGAGGGACTATACTTTTTTTTCTAATCCACATTTGGTTTATTCAAGGATTGATTATTTTCTAACCTTTGGTAAAGATCTACACAGGGTGGGGGGCTGCGACATGGGGATCATGGACCTTTCAGATCATTGCCCTATTTATTTAAAATGTAATCTGGAGCAGGATCAAAGAAACACGTTATGGAGATTAAATACATATTTACTGAATAATATGAAGGACCAAATGAAGAAGGATATCACTGAGTACTTGGAACAAAATGATAATGGTGAAGTTTCCCCTCCAGTACTATGGGATGCATGTAAAGCTGTGCTTCGAGGGAAGATAATTGGATACAGTGCTCGCTTAAAAAGAGCCAACCAAAAAGAGTTAGACATTACAAGGAGAATTAAAACAATTGGAACAAAATCATAAAGACTCAAATGATCAGATAATAAGAGGACTGCTCAAAAAGAAAAAGAATGAAATAAATGAGATGTACACTAAAGATATACAAAAAAAGCTAATTTTCACCAAACAGAAATACTATGAAGGAGGAGGAAAAGCCAGTAAATTATTAGCCTATAGGCTGAAAAAACAACAAGCAGAGAATTCAATTAATAAAATAAAAAATCCTATTACTAATTCCATACAGTATAAACCAAAAGAAATACAAAATTGTTTTGAAGGATATTATCGAAAGCTATACTCCCAACCTCAAATTGATGGGGAGAAAATGGAGGACTTCTTTAAGGGGATACATCTGCCTAAACTGACTGGTGAGCAGGGAAGTCAGATGGTAGTTGAAATAACAGAGAAAGAAATTAGCTCAGCTATAGCACATCTTAAATCAAATAAGGCCCCAGGCCCGGATGGGTTTCCTTCGGAATGGTACAAGGTGATGGAAGGTTCATTAGTACCTATGTTGCAGTCTACCTTTAACTGGGTTCTTAAGGAGAACATTATACCCCCCTCCTGGAAGGAGGCAGTCATTTCACTTATTCCAAAAGAGGGAAAGGATAAAACTGAATGCAGTAATTTTAGACCAATTAGCGTGTTGAACCAGGACTATAAAATCTTTACCCATATACTAGCCAAACGAATAGAGGGATTATTACCACAAATTATTAGCCTTGATCAGACGGGATTTGTACGAGAAAGACAAACCCAGGACAATATCAGAAGGACACTACATATAATTAACCATATAACTGAAAGTAATTTGGAAGCAGTATTAGTTGGGCTAGATGCAGAAAAAGCATTCGATTGTGTAAATTGGACTTTCCTGTTTAGAGTTTTAAATACATTTGGATTTCACAGTACCTTTATAAAAACTATACAGGCTCTGTATGATGGACCCAGGGCGAGAATCAAAATTAATGGAGACGTTTCAAATTCCTTTCCATTGGAGCGGGGAACGAGACAGGGCTGCCCAATTAGCCCTCTCTTGTTTGCGATCTTTATCGAACCTCTGAGCCAGTGGATTATTCAGAATAACAGTATCAAGGGAATAATAATGAAGGGGGTGGAACAAAAGATCTCCTTATTTGCTGATGACATATTGGTGTATCTATCCAGCCCAGAACAATCTCTGGTGCAGTTATTTTCAATTTTAGAACAATATGGATCCTTCTCTGGATATAAACTGAATGTTTTGAAGACACAATTTTGAGGTTTAAGTACTGCCCCTCAGTAAATATGAAGAAAAACTATACATTGAGGTGGGATGCTGAATCCATGAAGTACTTGGGAGTAAATATTCCAATAGATTTGACAAAACTCTTTTCACTTAACTACCTACCTTTGAACCAAAAGATTAGGGAAGACATAAGGAGATGGGACCTGGTTCCTGTTCTCAGTTTTAGTTCACGCATTGAATCGGTCAAAATGGTTATTTTGCCGAGACTGCTGTATCTCTTCCAGTCCCTTCCACTAGAACTATCTGACCAACAATTTCAGGAATGGGATAAACATATCTCAAGGTACATTTGGCAGGGACGAAGGCCAAGATTTAAATATCAGAGTTTACAATTGGCTAAGAACAAGGGTGGTGTCGCACTCCCATGTTTAAAGGATTACTATATTGCGGCTCAATTGAGACCATTAATATGCTGGTGCAATCCAAAGTACGCTGCTAGATGGAAGGAGATTGAGAGTGCTATATCAGAAGAATTTCCAATTCAAGCTGCAATTGGGGATAAGGTCTTGATGAATAAACTAAATGAACTGAGAAACCCATGGATCTGTCTGTCGCTTAAGGTGTGGAACAGACTGGTAACTCAAAATCACTTGAGGGGGGCTGTAAAGTGTTTAAGATGGTGTGTGTATGATCTAGAATTTCTACCTGGAAGATGGGACGCAAGATTTAAGTGTTGGTCTTCAAAAGGCCTGACAGCCTACTGCACATTTCTTCACAAGGGGTCCATGAACAGCTTTCAGAATCTGAAGGGGCAGTTTGACTTGAAACGTGATGATTTTTACAGGTTCCTTCAAGTTCGTCATTACATCGATCAAATACAGAGGGAGAGTACACAAGTGCACTGGGATAACACCTTGTTAAAAGTTTTTAAAGATGCCTATCTTGAGGGCTCAAACAAGAAAGTTGTCTCAAAAATCTATAGGAGTTTACAACAAACAAAAGGTAACTCGCTGTATGTAAAACAAAAATGGGAAAGGGAAGGAAATGTAGTTCTGAAGGAAGAAGATTGGGAGCACTTATGTGAGATACAATGGAAAACGTCAAGTTCAACCTCATGGCGAGAGTTTTGTTGGAAAAACCTCATACGGTTTTTCATTACTCCAGCCCAGAAGAGACATTACACTAATTCCTCTGCATGCTGGCGACAGTGTGGATGCCTTATGGCAAACCATTTTCATATATTCTGGTCTTGCACATCATTGAATCCTTTCTGGCAGCAGGTTCATGGAGTTTTACAAAAAGTTTTTCAGGTAGACATTCCATTTAAATTTGAATCGTTATATTTGGGTGCATTACCACCAGAAGTGTTTTCCTCTGAAGATAGATATCTGTTTCGAATCCTGAGTGCTGCTTGCAAGAAGGCCATCACCAGAATGTGGTTAAAACCAGGAAAACCTACTTTGGATGAGTGGATTGACATTGTGTATGATATTTTTAAGATGGAAAGGATAACCCTTGCTTTGAGACTGCAACAGGGAATGTTTTTGTCAAGATGGGAAAAATGGATAATATATGTTACACCAATACGACCATCATTTGTCTAGAAGGGACTTTTATATATTTTTGTTTAGTATTTTTTATTTCTATGCCCCCCTTGTTTGAATAAGTTGCAGGTACACCCCATAACCCTGTTCGTGTTTATGTTCTTTCTATATGTTATAGCATGTTTGACGGTCAGTGAGGCCTGCATCTGTATTATCCCCAAATATGCACGTTTGATTTGTGATTTTACTGTTAAATACAGAAGGCTTACAGAGAATATTGTATTATCTATGACTGTAAACATGTGAAAAGCTGAATAAAAAGAGAATTTAAAAAAAAAAAAACATGTAAGAAGTAATAACAACATAAATATGAACACCATTAAGATAAATAAGATAGTGCTGAAAACATTCGATAAAAATGTAGCACACCAATACAAAAAGTCCAGATGAGGAGGATCTATAAATAATTAATAAATAAATATAAGTGCTAAAATACGTGGAGGGCGGATTAAAACAGGCTGACACACCCGCAGAGAAGGGAATTAAAATCACCCATCTGCAGGGGAGAGACCCTGGGGGGAGAGGAGATCACACAGGTTATTAAAGTTGATAAAACATGTTTAAGTGGTGGGAGGCGGACTCATCAATTATATTTTTCATTTAGTCCACCCGGGTCAATGGTGCCCAGGCGATGGATCCGCCCGTGCTCCAGCCGCTGCTGCTCTCCAGGCCCATAGACTGTACATTCTGGAGGCCATGGAGTTTAAAATGGTTGTATAAAACGCTCGTGCCGTCCCCGTCTCTAATTCTATATTGGTGTTGTTTAATTCTGAGGCTGATCTCATTGCGCGTTTCCCCCACATAGAGTCTCTGGCAGGCCTTGCACCTAATTGCATAAATAGCGTTTTTTGTGTTAGGTGTCAAGGCCTGCCGTACATTGCTCCCCTCTCGAGAGAAGGGATTGAAAACGTGGGGGAGGCGAACGAAACCAACCTCAGAGACCCGAGGCGCCTCCCTAGTTTTAATGCTTTTATTTAGTTTTGTGTGGACCAGGAGGTCCTGGAGATTTTTGTTGCGTCGGTAGGCAGAGATCAGCCGGCACGGCCGCAACGTGTCACAGTTCCCCCTGGCCCCCTCAAAATTGGCCTTTAGTTTGCCTAAAAGGCTGGTCAGGCTCCCTGAGTAGGTTGTGATGAGGGGACCAGGGCAGGGCCGGACGGCCGGGTGGAGATGTCTTTGTATTTCTCCATGAAGGTGCGGCTGACCTCCGCCTTAATGCTTCTAAGGAAGCGCCTCGAATAGCCCCTGGGTCTCAGCGCACTAAAGAGGATTCTGGTAGCCTCCTCCACATCCTCCGCGAGGGTGCATATCCTGTGGAAGCGGATCAGCTGGGACTTAATCAGGCCTCTGTACGTGTGCCCAGGGTGATAGCTGGTTTTATGGAGGAGTGCGTGGCGATCTGTGTCCTTAAAGAAAACCCTGGTGGTGAGTGTCTTGCTGTGGTCGCTGGAGCTGCGGAAAAACACCCCAGTGTCGAGGAACTCCACAGTGTGTGTATTTAACTGATGTTTGAGTTTTATTTTAGGGTGATGTGTGTTGAGGATGTCTGAGAAGGTGAGGAAGTCCTGTTCTGTGTGATGCCAGAGGCCAAAGATGTCATCCAAGTACCGGAAGTACAGAAGGGGTTTGAGGGGGAGTTTAGTGAAGACCGTTTCCTCCCAATGGGCCAGGTAAATATCCGCGTAGGCTGGCGCATATTTCCGGCCCATCGCACAACCACACAGCTGGAGGTAGTGGTTATTGTTGAACATGAAGTCATTGCGGGTGAGTGTGAGGTGGAGCAACTGAATAATTTGGCTGTCGGGTCTGGATGGGTCTGGGTTTTTATTGAAGGAGTGCTGAATTGCGGTGAGGCCAAGTGGGGTTTCAATGTTGGTATACAGTGAGACTATGTCTATGGAGAAAATGAGAGTGTGGCTGGGTACTGTGAGGTTTTTTATTTTGTTGACAAAATCATAGATCTCTGAGATAACTGGGGTGGAGTTTTGATAGGGGATTAATAAAATGATCGATGTATTCTGTTATGTTGTAGGATTCTGAACCGCAGTCGCTGATGATGGGGCGGCCGACCGGAACCACAGAGGGGACCGTCCACGTCTCCACAGGCTTGTGGATCTTGGGGAGCAGGTAGAAGAGGCGGGGCCTGGGCTCCTCCGGACCATCCAGATTTTGTTAGTGTAAAGTGTTGCTGTAATGTCCCTAACTAGTGTTTGTGTTTCCAATTGAAGTGGGTGCGTCAGTGATCTGTAGTATGTGTTGTCATTTAACTGCCTATGTGCTTCCAATATATAATTGTCCCTATCTTGTATGACTATTTGGCCCCCCTTATCTGCAGGTTTGATGACTATGTGTTGGCTGTTACCTAATGTTTTAATAATTTGTAATTGTTCCTGACTAATGTTGTGTGTGCTATGTGGAAGGGGGCGCCAATGTGTGAGTGCTAGTAGATTTAATTAATTAGTTGTGTTATTTCAGGTGTTGATGTTGCCGTGTGTGGTTCCCAGGTGGACGGTCCGGTGAACAGAACAGGCTCCCGCCCCTGGCTCCCCAGGAAGTGGTCCATGATCTTAATCCGCCTGTGGAAGGCGTGGAGGTCCGCCCTGATCTCCGGTCGGGTGGGGAGTTTGGGTGTTGGAATGAATGATAAACCTTTTTCCAGTAGCTCCAGCTGTGCGGCCGTGGGGGAGAAAACGGCAGAGAGGTTGGTTATATTTGAGCGGTGGGGAGTTGTAATGCAATTATGATCCCCGTTCAGTAGTTTAAATGTTGCTTCCAGTACCTGAGCAACATCTCGGCCGTCTGCAGGGTCCAGTGGATGTTGTCACGTGAAGTGACATGGAAGAGTAGTGTGTTTATTTCCGGTATGAAGTTGTATTTGGAAGCTATGGTGTTGTTGAGTGTGGTGAGTGCAGTCTGCTGGGGATGGTCAGACTGTTGGAGAGGTTCATGATGGGGAGGTGATGGTGGCGTTTGGAAAGCAGAGAGTGCTCTGTTTCCACATGGCGTGCAGTTGTTTCAGGGAAGATGAGAGTGCGGTGTCTGAGAGTCCATTATTGAGTCCTACTGATATTATAACTTGTGAGGTGTTGTGACATGGGGGAAGTTTACTGAGAATCGAAGTTATGTGATGGAATTTAGCACCCGGAAAGCTATCTATCTGAAGGTGGGGGTCTGTAAAGGGGGGGATGCGGGAGAGATTGGAGTCCCCGACAATAAGGGTCCTCTTCAGCAACTCCAACGACCATACCTGCAGTTTCTTAAAGGTTCTGGGATGTGTGTGAGGTTCTGGGCGTGTGGGGGAGCCAGGTGCCGCTGCAGAGACCCATGTGGAGTGGGAGGTGGATGTCTCAGATGTTAGGCTTGAAGTCAAGGGTTAGGGTAATGTTGTGAATCGAGTGGCCCATGGTGGGGTTATGGTATGGGCAGGCGTATGTTATGGACGACGAACACAGGCCACTCGATTCACAACATTACCCTAACCCTAACCCTCACACCAGATACTGCCTGGTTTTCCCCCAGACCCCCCCAATAAAGCAAAAATGCACGTTTCAGAGTGGCCTTTTATTGTGGCCAGCCTAAGGCACACCTGTGCAATAATCATGCTGTCTAATCAGCATCTTGATATGCCACACCTGTGAGGTGGGATGGATTATCTCGGCAAAGGAGAAGTGCTCCCTATCACAGATTGTTTCAGATTTGAGAACAATATTTGAGATAAATGGTTATTTTGTGTATATAGAAAATGTTTTAGATCTTTGAGTTCATCTCATGAAAAATGGGAGCAAAAACAAAAGTGTTGCATTTATATTTTTGTTCAGTGTATATAGGATTACTTGAAAACAGTCCCAAATAATACATGTTCACTTCAATACAGATTACAATAATACATGTTTACTTTAATACAGTTTAGAACAATATCTGTTAACTTTAATCCCCCTTTTGATCTCACCTGAAGAGATCAACTTATACACAGCATTTGAAACATAACCACTATCATTATTTTCTACTGTGTCTGTCCCCCAACATTTATATAAATCCATCAGACGCTGGGATTTAGAGCACTTTAAACCTTTAGGAACAGTCCACCATAACAACTTCTTATGACAGTGGAGGGAGACCAAAATATGTTAAAAAAATGTGTCCTTGTCGGCTGAGTCATCGTGCTCTTCCCCCTCCGACGCGTAAGCCAACAAGGGCATTTGGTACGAAGGGGAAGGGGCAGCTTTTCCCTCAATGGTGGAACTGATGAGTCTAACACACAATGAGCGGATACAAGGCACACAACAACAACCACATGTCACTAAAATGGCAATAAAAGTAGCCACATAAATTAGAAGAGACATTATTAAACCTTTCCATTTACCAAACATGTTTATCATCCATTCCTCCATAAGATTGTTGATCCCTGATTGTTCATGTATGGTTTTAGATAGGGTGCGTAGACCCTCTAAGGCTTAAGTCACGGAACCGTCAGGCGCCGTGTTGTTGGGAATAAACGTGCAGCACATATCACCGAACATGGCGCAAACACCCCCTTTCTCCGCCAGAAACATATCCAACGCCATTCTATTTTGTACAGCCATAAGGGAGGTAGGCCCCTGTTCAGCTAGGCCTTCTACTGCGTCCCTAGTGAAGTTTGCTAAATGTAATGTAATGTAAAAAGTTAATCCTGTCTACATTTTTGTTAGGGGTAATGGGAATAATAGCTGAAATGATAGGAATATTTTCGAACCCTGCCGCGATCTGGTCAGCTAATTTGTACTCATTAGGGACCCCCCGAGGGATTCCTATGGAGTCAATGTAAGTAGGGGAGTTACTGTAAAGGTCAAAGTTGACCTCTGCGTCTTTTTTGTTTAAGACGTGTCTTCGCCGTCGGTTGGCTAACTCACCGTTCGAGACGTGTTTCGCATCGAGGGGAATTAACCTATCACCTAGTAATGTCAAAGGGGCATGGAGGCGGGTCATTGCATAAAGTCCTATTGATGCTTCCGGAATTCTGGTATACAACCGTCGGCCGCCACAATAATAGTAAAGCCCACCCCTGGCCCACTGACCTACCATATTACCTGCTAGAGTGCTGTTGCACCAGTCAGAGGAAACATTACCCAGATTAAATTTAGGGGAGGCGCTGGTTAATTAGAAACAAGTGTATCCCTCTCTGCCTTTTCTTGGAGTAAAGCAGGGGTCGGTATACGGACCCGTAGCTATCATTAATACATTCATAGGGGATTTTTTGGCACCTCCCGCTTTTTTAATGCTGATTTGGGTGACTTGTGTAATTCGTGGAGACCCGAAGACTTTTCGTTTTGGGGGTGGGGAGTCCGTCAGTCCGACTGACGGACAACTTCTTACTTCAAAAAAGAAGAAAATCTAGACCGCAAAATTAATTAAACAAGCGAGTACCTGTTTTTCCTGGCCAAGAACAGGTTCCTTGAACACAACACGAGCGTGTCTTCACGTGGTATATGTCTCGTCTGAAAGGAGTGCTGACAGAGAGCACCGGAACGCCGCTCCAGCCCTATTAATGCAGTACCCATAAGGAGCCGTACACATGCCGCAGTGTTTGCGTGTTCTAATCTGTCAAAATGACGGACTGCTTTCAGATTTGTCCGTCATTGTTAAAAAAAATCCGTCATAGACGGAAAATAACCTGAGAGGCTCAAATAACCTCAGCTCAGTGAGGTTAAGGCACACCTTGATATGATCATTATAGTTATTAATGAGACTAAATGAAAAACAGGTATAAAATACTATGACAGTAACACAAAAGTTGTTAAAAATAACAATAGAGTTTCAAAGGGGAGTGATTTGTAAAATATCCAAAAAGAAAAATCTGCTTACAGTTCTGTTTCATATGGGTGTTGAGAGATGTATCCATACATCTCTTCATGTTGCTCTCAAAGTGCACCAGATTGATGCTTTTAACTTCAATATTTAAAAATAAAACCCCCCTAGAGGAGGTTAGGTCCCCCCCCCCACTTAAATCATGTTCACATGGATAGGATACTAAATATATTTGCACACATCTTGTGTCCATATCTTTCTGTTTTTGTGGTCACGCCACACCGTGCACAGGCATGCATACATGGTGAGATATCTGGATTAAGCGGTTGCTTTTTCTTTGCACAGCATGAAAGAAAGGGCTGTGATTTTTGTTTTTTTAAGCAGAGGTTGAGTTCAATCATCTGTACAGCCCTCTCTGAGGATGTTGTAAAAATTGAAAGAAAAAAGGTTCCCTGCTGTAAATAATAATACAAACCCTTGATTTATAACTTAACATCTCTGTCTCCTTGATCTGAGTATATTATAAAGAATAGCCAGTTAATTGAAGCAAAAGGCCTTTGTCAGATGGTATATTACGCTGTTTTTTTTCTGCTTCGAATAGTTCTCTCTTTTTTCACCATACCTGTGTTTGCATCACTGTAACCAAAATGATAACTCGGTGACAGTCATTATATAATGTGATATATTTTGCTTAATATTTGGAGTACAACAACAATCCTGATATCATTAGAAAGCTAGGAATATCCTCTTTCAAACAGTGTATACAACTCAAAATGTGTCTTCGGGTCAATGCGACTGATTTTGATAGAGCAGGTCACATATTTGGTTTATTAAAGTTTATTAGAAAAAAAGAAGGGTGACATTTCTGCTATGAGTATTATTATTTTTATAATACACTTTCTGCCTTCCTGTCATTATCAGGAGTTAGAAATGTAATGGCTATGTAATAGCCTAGATTAGAACCTTCATTATCCTAAACTGCTGGGACATTTCCCTATAGCTAATACACCTTTTATATTTGTTCTACTCTTCACTTACATGATGTGGCCTGCTGACATGGCCACTGTCATACAGATCATACATCAAAGCCCTTGATTGGTCTCTTGAGTGTTTAGATAGTTAACTTAGTCGAAGTTCTCAGTGGGTCTCAAACGGTTTGGTCACCATTTATGTAAACACATATTTCCATTTGAGGGGGGAGTGATTAGTAAAATATGCATGAATATAAAATAAAAAAGTTAACTAGGTGAAAAAAGGTAAGATACACTTTTAAAACTTGTTGAGAGCTAAAACTAGTCTTTGCTGCTGCCTCAAAGAGGAGGAGGAGGGAGACAGGAGAGGCTGGTTCAGGAGCACAGACACACTCACAACTATAAATGAACCACAAATAAATAAACAAGTTTCAGTGTTTCTTCATATTGGATATGGTATGTTATTGGTTATGGCCATGATTTTATGATTATTGAAATGTATACAGTTCTGTTTCATATAGGTGTTCCCATAGATCTTGTCTCTTTATTTCCCCTCAAAGTGCACCAGATTGATGCATTTAACCCTGTTGATTTGACCTGGTCATAATTATGGGTTATTTGGGTACTGTAAACACACTGGTGGTTCATGCTGGGTCAAAGGGGTTATTAGGGCTTCAATTGAAGTTGAACACCTGCCTGGGTTATTTTTAACCCAGAGGTTGCTTTATTCATTTTCCCACTTCTGAATCATTCTGGAACCATCTTTTTGTCATTTCTCACAACACAAGGTATGTAACCTATATTTTATCACTATATTTTACCTATATGTATATAATTATACAATTCTGTAACTTGTTGAATCACTAGTAAGTGATTTTGAAAAACCACTACAACCACAATAGTGATTTTGCAAAACCACTAATCAGCCAGTGATTTCACAGAATCACCAGTGTTCTTGCAAAACCACTGATTTCTCACATTCACTAACATATAGGCTACAGCAGCAAATACAAATCTTAAAGGTCCAAAATAAATGTTTCAATAAGACAAAGGTCCGTTTATTATGGTCATTCAAACTTTTAAACAATTGCAACAAGATTCTTAACACGAGGTTGCAAAAACAAAAATAATCTGTATGCAGCAGTTTTCATTGTTATTGTGTCTGTGCTTGATCCCTCAGAGTCGCAGTGTAAGAGCTGCACAGTTATGAATAAAGGCAGCTGCACCCACTTTCATTCAGCATTCCCATTATTGCTTTATAAATGTCTTCCCCCCCCTTGTGTGTCCACTGAGGATCGTCAGGCCCAACACATCTTCAACAAACTCCCCCTTTGCCTCAACACCAGCAACTGAGCATTGTCAGTGGTGTCAGTGGACTCATCCACAGCTAAGGAAATGCACTGTGCATTTTTTATTCCATCACAAAGCTGATTCATTAAATCACCAGCCAGTATTTATGTTCTTCTGGTTGCTGTGGAATCTGAGAGGGGGATTTGCTTGATTTGACCTGTTATTTCCTCTTTTTGTTTGCCTTCAACATGGTCTCCATCACTTCAGTCATGCATTCTTTTATACTTCAGTTATTATCCAGTGGAATGTCCTTACCTACTAACCTAGTTAAATCAAAGTGGTTACTTTTTTTTGGCTGGGCAGTGTAGTTTTATACACCATCTTATTTGACTTTCTCAGGACTTAAAACAGTTTTTTGGGGGCAGACCCCCTCAAAGAAAAAAATATATTTACACGTAAGGTCATCATCTTAATAGTTTTGTTTGCTCATCCGTGAGCAGAGCATCAAGTTGACGTGTATTACAGCTGAATGCGGCGATTACCATTTTGTTCAGCAAAACGCCTCACAAACGTATTAAGATCAACAGCTTTAGTGCGTTTTGATTCAATGCTGAGTGCAGCCAAACTGACAGTCTCTTCTCTGTCAGTGTAGACCGCAAATACCTCATTCCTTCAGTGCTTGGGTCCGAATGCTTCTCATTTTGCGCCGTCCCGTTCAAATGAAATCGCCGCCAATCATATGTCCACGCTCGCGCCAGGACCGGGGGAGGGGTTACATGATGTGCATCTTGTGCTGCATTCACTTGCACTCGGACATTAGAGACTTTCTCTCATAAATGTCCGATGAGCGCTGTTTGCAGTCTATGGACATAGCGGATCATTTTGACTCGTTGCGTTGTGGCGATGTCTCGCAGATAACACAGATAATACATATGAAAAGTATAATTTGCTCAGAGTCCAGAGACAGTTGTGGTTCGGTCCGGATCCGGACCGGAGTCCGTACTTTGAGGATGCCTGGGCTACAGTATGTATGAATCAGAATCGGTATGCACACCAGATTGGAGGCAGCAGCTTGTCCATTCGAAGGGTTGGAATTCAAACGGATGTAAGTACTATTACTATATACACTGTAAGACCGAACATTACAAGCTTCTGAAAGAAAATGGGTTGTTTTAACTCAAACATTTAAAAAAGTGAATTCACCGCTAATTTTCTGATGATTATGAACTGATTTTTAATGTTGTGTATACAGTGTTCAACCACTTAGGGTCATATTGGTAATAGTACTCAAACATTTTTACCTAATCTGTCTGACGTCATCACGTATGTGCTCCGCCCCCGACGTGCCAACGTTCTATCACCCATGCCTTCACCAGAGACCGCCATTAGCTTGTCGCCTCGGTTGAAATCGCTCAGACTTTTAAGAATACTTTACCCACCGTGCTCTCACTGCCAGAATCGTGATCTTTTTTTTGGCCGCACTACTCTGGTGAGTTACGTCTTGCCTTTGCACAGTATTTAAATGATGTGTTATTCATTTCTGCATCTAATGCATTTTGTGTCGCATGGTGTGTTAGTTTGATTTGAGCTCTTGTTAGCTAGCCTACATTTAATATCTGCCTCACTTGAAAAATGATATAACTCACGTGTAAGACAGTATTGTTATATTGTTTTAAGTTATATCTCAAAGTGGAACGTTTGTGTTGCAATAGTTTTCTGGAAAAGTCGAACCTAAATGGCGGCAGGCGGCGCGTGTTCTTTCTTCTTTTTGTTACCGCATGTTTTATTAACTTAGAGGCATAGAGGATTTATGTTCATTTGATCCACTACAATGTACCATAACCGTGCGTTCTGTATGTTTGTAAAAGCAAGCTAACTTGAAACACTAGACTATTCATTTTACAAGGTAATGTATACCCCCCAGCGTTTTCAAATACATGTAACTCAGCAAAGGTAATGATCGCGCAGTGATGATACTAATACTTCTAGAATCTGTGGAATCTCAGCTTTAATCTGATATCTTGTATGTGCAGTTACGATAAGTATAATAAAGTATTTCTACCATGAGTTCTGTGCGCTAATTTAGACGCTTCTTGTGAGACTTGTGTTTTGTTTCTGTAAAAATGGTTCGTATCATCAGTTAGCTGAGTTTCGTTAAGTGGGTATGACACATTAATAGGTTTTTAAATGTTAAGAAGCCCTGAGACAAAGTTTCGTGAACAAGAAGCCCTCGGTACCGGTGTTCCGGATTAACTGGTTCCCCTATCAACTGGTTTACAGAGGTGGGGGGCGTGGCCTTCGACTGAAATACACATTTCGATCGCTTCTTCTCTCGTTTACATAAATCTTTTGGTATATTTGGCTGGATAGGAAGACTTTGATGCACATTCAGTACCAGTGTGTGAGGTTGTGGTTACGATGGAGATATCCGGACGCGAACAGCGAGGACTACAAAAAGAAAAACGAGTTGACTGGGGATGTCTGTTCAAAATGTTGCAAGCTCCAATAAATAATTTAAACCAGCTATTGTTGCCAGACTTATTACTGAATATCGTTCTTAATGTGATACCAAGTCCACCTGAGACCTGTGTACACCTTCAGACAGCCTCCAAGTGAAGCACACGTTGTTTACTCACAGTTTGAAAGCAGCGTGGAGAAGTCTTCAGCTGTGAACTGTAAACTGTGATCCTCTCAGGGAAAAATGGGATCCGCCCAGTAGGGGTCGACCGATTATCGGCCAGGCCGATTGTCGGGGCCGATATTCAACATTTGACCGATTATCGGTATCGGCCTTTTTTTAATAAAATTGCCGATAACACTTTGGCTCTGATGCGGCCGTTTCTCTGTCTGCAGTCACCACTCTCTGTACACGAGCAATGTCCCGCCCACAGCGCTATCTGTTATTACTGAAGTGTCAATCAACACTGAAGATTTTCCGGGCGGGAGCCAGCCATAGAGGCGGGACCTTCTCAGATTACAGGCAGGTGCGAAGAACGCAGACACAGACAGAGGCAAGCAGCAGCGCTGAGCGGCAAAGCCATACATGTGTTTCGAAGGTAAATCAGTTGAAAGCCGAAGTTCAATAAACATCCCAATCCCCTATGCTGAAGTTGCAAAAACAGCACGATCTATTGATCCAATTCTATCAGCTTCCCAGTTACACAGGGACGCGGGAAGTCAGTCAGCGTGCAGCGTCTCGCAGCGGAACTGTGGTGCGGAGGGGGGGCTGCGAGTGAAGCCTCGCAGTTTTTCAGGTTGATATGTGAAGCTCATTAGCCAACATGTATTTAGCAAATGTTTAGCAAAATATTAGAAGTGAGGCTACTAGTCTAACGTTAGGTCTACTGTAATAGCCTCACTTTTAATAGTTTGCAAAACATTAGCAAGCACTAGTGTTTTGCAGTTGCTAGCAGCTTATTGGGATTGTATGCTAGACAGACAGGCATTGGTTTGATATAATAAATTAAGCATTATTGTTAGTTAAGCATGTCAGCCTGCAGCCCCACTTCTTGTCTCTCTCTAACTCATAGCAGATGGCTGCACTAAAGAAAAGGGCACAGAGAGGAAACCAGTTGTAAGATGTTTAAAAGTTCATTAAACATAATATAGGCTATGCTTCAATGCATTTCAAAGAAGTTGTGTTGGAGTTTGTGTTATTCTACATTTTGACTCCAAGATTTTCTGATTTTACTGCAAATGTATATCGGTTCCAAATATCGGTCTCCTTGATTACTAATAATCGGTATCGGTATCGGCCTTGAAAAAGCCATATCGGTCGATCCCTACCGCCCAGGTTAAACTGTGTTACGACTTCTGTGGCTATCTACCAGCGATCATGTTTCATATGAAAGACTACACACACATTTATCCCTTTTATATAAACAGTATTCGGCAGCACTCATCCAGATAAGATGTGACTGTTAACTCGTTGTGCAAAGATAGCAGCAGAAATATCATTGCTGCATGTGCAGGTAGACTTTATAATTGTGTGTGCCTTTGTCACTTTGACATGTTTACTCAGATTTAGCCAACCTGATCTCACCAGAATGCGTGACTCCACCACGACTCCTTAACACCACAATGCGTGGTGGACTCACGAACTTTGTTACATTTACGTGTCGGCACCACGCAAACAACCCCAATGTAAAGTGAATGAGGCTCCTTTGTCGTGGTGCACACACGCATTTCTACAACGTCCCGCAGTGAGCTTTTATTCTATAAAACGTTTTTTTAAATCTACTTTATAGCTTGTAGTAACTCACGGGAGGCTTCTTTTATTTGTATTCATAATAATTAAAAAAATTCGTCAGAATGTAAAAATTACATTAGTTACGAATTTGTGTTCTCAAAAAACAGTGCATTGTGTGTAATGCAACTGTGATTTTTATTAAATTAGTTAGTTTTTAAGGAAGGCCAGAGCTTCAGCTGTGTCAAATAGATTGTTCCCTTTAGTTAACGTTATTTAAAAGATAATGATCATGTCCCCTGTATTGTATTACGAGCGTCCATTCCCATTGGATAACGGAGAATTGCACACCCGGAAGTAATAATTCTCCTTACTGTCGATTGATTTTACAGTGATATCTGCACTACTCATCGACTAAAAAACACAAAATTGTCCTTGTTAATTACACAACATTGATTGGTTTGAATTGTGTACAATGCTTTTGTATTTTCCCCCTTCAATTCGGAGAAACAAAGATTTTTTCGGAGTTTTTGGATGGCAGAAGACACTACACTACCCAGAATCCTCAGCTATCGTTTGGGACTACACCCTGGCTGCAGTCGGATAGTTTAAAAATCAGCTCCTAAGTTCTAACCCTATCGTCTATTCCTTGACCTCTGAGTGAAACGTCACGGGGTTAAGGGATAGTGGATAGGAGAATTCAAAAGGACTTAGGAGAAGAGACTGCGGTACTTTAGAGAATCCGAATGCACTTTCACTATCCGACGTGTTTATGATGCGCCAGCGGACGTCATTGTGTGCGTCTGTTGCTGTGGGGAAACCATGGAAACCACAGTTTTCTATACAGCGGACTACAGCATGGATGTTTAATAAGAACGAGGGACTGCTGTAAACTCATCTAGAGACTCTGCACCGTGCTCTGATGCTGCTGCTTTGCTTTATGAACGTGGACAACAGAGAAACATTTTCTTCAGGACCAAAGTTGGAATTGAAATAAAAAAGGAATGTGAAACTTATGCTCGTCCCCCTCTCCCTCCGGTCCACATTAATACTAATGATCCCAATACGTATGATTGTATGAACTAAAGATCTTAAAATCAATACAGATGTATTTATTATAAACGTTAGTCCTTAACATCTATCACTGTGTGTATCACCATTCAAACATCTTTTAAAAGTTGAACAAACCCCACACAGCTCAGTAAAGACTGAAATGTTGACTTTATTTGATAATTTCAGTGAAAACTAACGTTCATATTTCTCTCTTTATTATAATACTGATGAACGTTCAAAACAAAGCACTTTGGCAACTTACCACCTATGTTTTAAAATGCTTAATAAGCACCGTAACTTTCATGATATCATTTCTCCGTCATAATCGGTTGTTTCCGTGAACGGCCGACTGTTGAGTGACGGCAAATGCTGCGGCTGCAAGGCATTGTGGGGCAGCATTTTCGCTTCTCCTGCCGGTTAGGGAGGTCCAGTGGTTCCTAAGCTAAAGGAAGTTATAAAGGAAGTTTGAAACCTCCTTTCCTATCATTCTCATCATTCTAGAGAATTCGAACGGCACTTATCATGGCTGCCACTGAGGGACTTCCGGGTCATTTCACTCCTTTAGGAAGGTTCCTAAGCTAAATGGACTATTCGACTTCAGCCCATGTGCTTAGCTTGACAAACCCCGTGATCAGTCCTCAAGCTCTTTGATTGGTTGACCTCCAACTGCATTCCATATAAAAAAGGTTTCATAAAAGAGAAAATCATACTTTATTCAGCAGTGCTTGCTTTACTCTTTGAAAGTCATCACATGAATGCATTGTAATAAATGGTTTGGCTGCATTAAATATTACACATCTGTCTTAGTTCTTTATTTATCTCCAGAGATCGGGCATCAGAATAGACCGGAAACTATTCTTTTACTGTTCTGTTTTAATTTCACAATAAATTGGTAGTCATATTTTGTTTTGATATTATTGTTTTTTATTAACTACTAGACCGCTGGGTCATGTTAAGGCCATCTTCATTTAAATAGGAAAAAAGCTTTGGGGGTATCTAAATATTAAGCCTGACAAAGTCTAAATTGCATGGTTTGTTTTGGAACTTGACAATCAACTTTCCTGTAATGTTAACTATGTTGAAGCACTTATTTTAACTAATATTATACACATTAATTATAATCTTATGTATGTAGATAGTATAAGAAATGTGCAGAATACGACAGTGTAATGGTGGAAGTATACACACATATTGATAGATGTCTTGTAATGCACTGTTGAGGAACCTGTGACTCAAGTTTTTCATTCATTACATAACTACACTGTTGTGTATATGATATGTCAATAAACCTTAGAAAATCTTGAAATATTGAAAGGGATGTGCAAAATAGCAATTATATACAGTCTTTAATTAACTATTAGAGAATAACGAGTAATGAATATGCTTTAAACGGATCTGCAGATAAATATTTAGTCTTCTCAAGCACCAACTATCAAATATCTTGCCTGATTGTTGGCACTTGACAATCACCTTCACTGAACTTCACTCAGGTGTAACTAAAGTCTGATTTAAGGGCTGTTTATATTTCACATCATTAATCCAAATCTGTAAAGTAACTAAAATAAATGTAGTGGAGTAAAAATACCAGGTTAACCTTAAAGAAAGCCCTCAGGATTATAAAAGACCCCCATCACCCCAGCCACAAACTGTTCTGTCTGCTGCCGTCTGGCAGGCGGTACCGCAGCATTCGGACTAAAACCACCAGACACAGAGACAGCTTCATCCCACAGGCTATACGATTATTAAACACCTGAACTTAGAAACAACATCCATAACATTCATCTGGCTGCTACTTAGAAATTATTTATCTAATATATCATATTCCAATCACTTGTAGACTCTTGTTGCACTATTTCACTATTTTTTCTGTGTAGGCCTATCTGTTTTATTGCGTAGCACTGTTGGAGGAGCCTGTGACCTAAGGGGGGGGGGGGTAGGACACGTTCCTGTTTTGAATAGTTAGCCGTCGATGGGTTTCATTCCATTTCAAAGTCCTTTTTGACGCTCTGTGTAAACTTCGCGCATCCAATCACAGAGGTTGAGGACTGATCACGGGTTTGTCAAGCTAAGCACATGGTGTAGTCCCAAACGATAGCTGAGGATTCTGGGTAGTGTAGTGTCTTCGGCCATCCTAAAACTCCGAAAAAACATTTGTTTCTCCGAATCGAAGGGGAAAAATACAAAAGCATTGCACACAATTCAAACCAATCAATGTTGTGTAATTAACAAGGATAATCTGGTGTTTTTTAGTCGATGAGTAGTGCAGATATCACTGTAAAATCAATCGACAGTAAGGAGAATACTTACTTCCGGGTGTACAATTCTCCGTTATCCAATGGGAATGGACGCTCGTAATACAATGATCATGACATGAAATGACATGATCATTATCTTTTAAATAACGTTAACTAAAGGGAACAATCTATTTGACACAGCTGAAGCTCTGGCCTTCCTTAAAAACTAACTAATTTAATAAAAATCACAGTTGCATTACACACAATGCACTGTTTTTTGAGAACACAAATTCGTAACTAATGTAATTTTTACATTCTGACGAATTTTTTTAATTATTATGAATACAAATAAAATAAAAGAAGCCTCCTGTGAGTTACTACAAGATATAAAGTAGATTTAAAACAACGTTTTATAGAATAAAAGCTCACTGCGGGACATTGTAGAAATGCGTGTGTGCACCACGACAAAGGAGCCTCATTCACTTTACATTGGGGTTGTTTGCGTGGTGCAGACACGTAAATGTAACAAAGTTCGTGAGTCCACCACGCATTGTGGTGTTAAGAAGTCGTGGTGTAGTCACGCATTCTGGTGAGATCAGGTTGGATTTAGCATGTTATGTTTCTGTTTATCTCTGCTGCCTTCAGTCCACATATACATTTTACTGTGAATTAAATAGTCATTTTATATTTTGGCAGAGTTTCACAGGATAACAAACCTCAACCTGAAGAACCACTTCTATGCAGAGTTGGATAGACAAGTCCCCCCCCCCCGTCTTCTGAGCCTGTTCAGGAAGAAGGCGGCAAGCAAAGGAAAGGAAGCTGAAGTTCTGGATCAGCTATTCGCCTCCTATGACCTCCAGGTGAGTCGGTTATGCCTCTTGGTGTTTTATTCTCATACGAGAGTGGATTATCTTTGTCAAAATGTTAATCTCTTCAATCATGGAAGAGCCCTTTCTTGTGATATCAATTGTTGTGTGGTTATACTGTTTAGCATTGTTATCTGTGTTGGTTATTCTCGCGTCCAGGAGAGCAGCTTAAAAAGGAGACTAAATGGAGTCTCTGAGAAGGTTCAAAATTGGTACTTTAATTAATAAAAAGTTACAAACAGGATATTGTTCAGTCAGGAGAGAAAGTCTGCAGCTTCCTCTCCCAGGTGCTGGCCGTGCAGAAGAGACCTCACAAGCATTCGTCCTTCCCGCTTGCTGGCTGTTTGATCCTCCTCTCTGGGAGCTGTAGTGACGTAGGGGACTTCCCCCCTCGTTCGTCTGTGTCCGATATCGCGTTAAACAGAGGATTTCGACATTTTACATACATTGCTTACTTCCACATGCCTTTTCTCCTCCTTATCTCTTTCATAACTTTATATGTAATACATGTTAACGGCGTCAATAGCCACTTTAATGATACTAATGGGCGGTAGTCCTGGATGTCATCATGAAGGATTTTCAGATTAAAAGCTTGGTATTGAGAACGTTTTTTTCCAGAATAAAATAGCATTTAAACTGACGGTATGTTTAAGGTACATTATGCAATAAAACATTGATTTTAATTTCTAACAGTCCCTCCTTACACACCTAAAAGGTGTGTATAATACTGAAATCAATGAGTTCTTCATCTGAACTTTGCATATCAAAAACATACAATCAAAATGGAATGGTTCAATAGCCTCAACTTTTCAAAAATACAAAAAATACTTTGACTGTGCTTAAACATAAAAGTTGTCCCTTGTGCATAACTTATAGTGTTAACATTCAATATCATTCTTCAAAATAGCAGCAATGGCTTGGAACATTTCTTCCTCCCTCCTTTCACAGAAACCTTTCTCATACCACGCTCAGTGTTAAGGCACTTGTTTTTACAAAGTGAAAAGAAACAAACCATTTTAGAATAGCAATGATTTATAAAACATGAGATCTACCATATTAGAATAGTATAAAATAATAAAGAATAAAATAAACTATCTTGGAATAAATGGATTCACTCCATTTTAGCATTTTAGTTTGCTCACTTCTTCACATGATTTCATAATTTAAAGTATCACATCAGCTGGACATTCATTGAACAATCTCATCATTTTCATCAATATCTGTATATGGGGGTGGGTCGTCCTGTTCTGCTAGCATTTGTAACCGTCTCCTCATGAGAAATGTACCCTCCCTCCTTTCATACCATTTAAGGTATGAAAGTAATATTTTCTCTAGAAGAGGCCGTCGTGATCAATCAGTATTTTAGGACATGGAATTAATGCAACATCTGGGCCTCCCCTGGGCGCCCCTATGCTATCCTTGTATCCTGGAGCCTAAACTCCCCCTGGGACTGGTCTCTTAGCCCTACTGGCTTTGGGGGGTTTCGCCATGTTGATTAACTGCATAAAAAACATCACTGGCTGTGCTAGTGCACAGGTCCCAGTCCAATCCTGTGGCAAGACTGAGTACAAAGTTTTAGTTCCATGATACCACCAAACATCTACTCTGGGATACGGCATTCTAGACAGTCATTTCTGGGAGAAGATTTTGGTCAGTTACAACAGTTGTAGAGTTTCATCACTTGAAAGTTCCTACTTCAGTAGCTTTGGGTGGTCTGTTCCAGAGCCATATAGATAGAAGAGTTACGACAACGGAAGTCCAAAAACGGTTATCGTCACGTGGTTCATGTGGACGAGGATCGTTCCCCGGAAGTTCATGGCGGGCAATGTGAATGCAAGAATGCATTGATAACAGGAGATAGAACTATGATTTTTGGTAATTATTATTGAATAAAGGTTTTGATTTGCAATATTTATACAACAAATCGATATCTGTATGTATTTACATCAATATGTTTTAAAAAATAAAATAGAATTTGCTAATATTAAGTGATATTAGGATTAGTGTGAACAACTAGTTTACATGTTAGGCTAACAGTGCCTTGGTTAAAGAGCCTGTTGCTGTTTATTTATAGCTTTGAATTCTTTCAAACCAATATTATCTTCTTAAACTTGTATGGTAGTCAGGAACATCACTTTCTAATGTTTATTGATATATTTAGCGGGAGGGGATCTAAAGTAATGCTTTAAAATTCAGATTAGATTAATTTCTACCATTTTCTTAAATTCATGGTAGTTTCAGTAATCCCATGGTAATTGAGGACACACGTTATCTAAATGACTAATGTCATCTTTATGGCTTTCAGAAAGGACAGGAGACCGACAGGTGACTATCAAAGGACTAGCAGCAGCAGCATGATGATGATGATGATGATGTTAAATGTGTTGTTTTAGGAACATCCATTGCAAATACATGGATTCAATAAACATTGAATAGCATATCATGCAGTTTGTCGGTGCCTTTTCCTCCGTGTTGTCCTGGTTTGCTGTGCTGCCTCCGAGTCGCCACCATGGTTTGCTGTGCTGCCTGGGGATGCTCAAATCGCTCAGAGAAAGGAGTACGAATGTACGGCTTCCCCACTGACACAGAGCGGAGGAAGCAGGAGCAATTTCACGACCAACAGCAACAAAATATGTGATTTATATACAAACACTGCATTTGCGCTTTTTCACAAAACGAAAACCACACCATTGGGAAAGCTTAATCTTTTGTTTAATACAAAAAACAACAGGGAAAGGCTTGAAAAACACAGAGTTGAGACTCAGGGTGCAGGGTGAGGGTCTCAGTGCAGGTATTCAGGCTCCATTGAATCCCCCTCTGGTTCTTGTGCTGAAAGAGGGAGTAACAGACAGGAGAAAGGGTTATACACACCTATACAGCACACCTATTGGATGGGAAATTGCCTTGGGGAGATAAGGTGTGGTCTCTGTTCCCAACTGAAGTTATGGAACTTTATTATTTGTGAGTTTAACAAAGTATGACAAATGGCATCAGTAACAGCTGTGATATGAATTTCTATAAAGTTGTCTCACATTCTTGGTCATATTTGATATACAGTATGTAATGAGTATAACATGTCCAGTAAGTATAAAGTGTTTCCTAATACTGTGTATTCAACCACTATGGAATATGTATGTAGGCAGACAAAACTGAGTTGTTCTGTGTGTGAAGTAACCTCAAGTCACTCGTTTGTCAAGACAAAAAAGGGCAAGACTAGGCTGAGAGCAGAGGCTATACCCACCATCTTCGTGCATCGCCCTGTGGTCAAAAAGAGAAGGGCCCCTGTATCTACAAAGCCCATAGCTCATGATCACAGCGATAGTGTGAAAGGTGACACAGGTATAATAAGTATGAACTCTTAGTAACAAAAGTAATATTTCTTGTTTTTAAGTGGTATAATATTTTAAATGTTCGAACATTTACAGTGCCATGTCTTCTACTTACATTAGTCTCAAAGATTGAAGGAAGAAGGGAAGGGATCACTGCCCTCCACCTGCCAGCACCCAGCCAGAGGAGCGCAAACAACAAAAACAAGCAAGGTGTCCCGTCATGTACCTGGACGTTTGGGTTGGCAAAATGGAGTAAGAGAGGGACTTGAAAAACCTTGGTGGCTCTCTACTCATGTTGTTACAGTTGTCTTGGTTACAGCTCTCAAGTTTTTTTTTGTGCCATTTCCACATCTTTAGAAAATATGAAAAAATTGAAGTGAAATCAACCTCTTCTCTGGAGAACACACTTTGATTTCTCTGTCTTGTGAGTTTGCAGTCTTGCAGTTTTGCTCCTCCACCTGTAACATCACTGCCCCTCCACCTGCCATACAGTAGGTTACTAACAAGATTACTTATATAATACAGTGATAGAATACATGTTTAGTATGCTTACTTATATAAAACAGTAGTATTAAACTTACCTTGTGTTTTCACTCTCACTTAGGTCCCTCTCCCTTTGCCATCAATCCAGAATCAGCTGAGCTGCAACATTATACAGACAGGTAATAATCAACATAATCACAAGCACACAATATGGCTCTGCTAAAAACACTCACTCTTACACGCACCAAAGTTATATTTATCTAATATTTAACTCCCTCCACCCCCGCATACAATCCCGTTTAGAAGCCCCTCTTCTCTAATTCAACAACGTTGGACGAAATGACATTAAGAGAACGGAATTTACAATTGAAAGGCTGTTCAACGTGTGTTGCTAACTTGCTTCGGTATCCTAGCTTGATCTGTTATCTGTAAACGTTCCCTAAATCTACTAATTTAGGGATAATCCACTGACATCCTTTAATACACATGTTCATTAGAATCAGATGTACTGATAATATCCGCAATATAAATCTTTAAACTTCTTCTTACCTTTAAAAGTCCGTCACGAACGGTCTATTATGCTGCAACTCTACAGCTCTGCTAGCCTTGGCGCTAACTTCCGGGGAATGATTGAGAGGCTCCACGATCCGCCATTGCTGTAAAAAAGTGGTCCATTGGAGTGAACGGAGATGTCGTAACTCTTCTATTATATGGCTCTGGTCTGTTCTAATGCAGTGATAAAGTCCCTAAAATGGTGTGAAAACCGGTGGAATATCAATCACTCATTATACTCATTTATCTTCAATTCAGGTCTCCTTCACTGTTAAAAAGGATATTGGTTTTTAGTCAGATGGGCAAATATTATCATGCTGAGTGAACCCACTGCCCATTACAACTCATTAAGACGAGTTACAAAAACTTCAACTTGAAAAAAAATGTGTAAACTCAGAATAATCCGTTGCATTAAATTGATAACATGAGTCAGCCTCGGCATTGTATGTAACACGCATGCGCCCGCAATATGACGTCACACGCAGTGTCCCAAAACTGAAATGAATTTGAAATCCGAGTTGGCTGCCATCTTTCTTCCTCGCTCAGAGCCCGGACTGGAGTTATCAAGTAAGTACATTCAAATGTAATCTAGTTCATCAGCAGACAATGCGAATTAATCCTCTAACGTTAGTCTCTGTCTCAGACTGACTGTCGCCACACCTTTTGATGCATATTTCATATTTAACGTTAGTTAGTTTTAGGAAAAATGTTAGCATGTTAGCGAGCTAGCTAGCTAGCAGTGGGTTGGAAATTAAGAGCTGCCCGAGTGAAATAGCGTAAAGCGAAGGAGGGTTGAACCTAAAACTCGGCTGAAATTAGTATCCGGTACGGATAATGTACTTTTCACGAGTAAAAGTATTTTTTAAGAGTAAAAAGTCGAAAGCGCAAGCACACACATGTGCAGTGATGCCAATGTAGCACTTTTGTTTCTAGCCCGATTGCCCAACACTAAATTGGCATCAACACGATGCCAACACGCGGGCTGACGCAGCATCTTGTAACAAACACCGTTCCAGGGCTTGTTAACATTTAATAACCTAAACCTCTTTAAAAAGGTCAAATTTCACTTGTTTTGCATCAATCTTGATACAGGGTACTTATTAGTATGTTATAGTTTGGATTCTTAAAGGTTTTTGTCTACTATCCCATTATTCAAGGGTGGTTTTCACTATAAGTAATGTTTTTTTAGACGGAAACAATCTGAATTTACTTTCAAATAAAAATATCTATATTGATTCTGACACGATCTACAGCCAAAAAAAACAATTGTCAAAAATGGAGGTGATGAAAATGCATGTGAATTGAAAAATAGAGGGGTATAACGGATGTGAATTGGAAAAGTGATTAGATTAATCTAAAGCCGATTTGATTAAAACAGTTGTAATGTGATAAACAGAGCAATGTTGCATCATTTCCCCCATCTTACATTTCATCATTCTTCATCATTCATAACATAAAATTGTCATTTATCATTTAAGTGTCCTCAAGGGTGGATGTAACACAAATAAAGAATGGAGGTGATGAAAATGCATGTGATGTGAAAAATAGTGATACATTGACAATTGATTTGATAAACTTGATTGTCTACCAGACATTTATCATTTACAGCAATCAATTTTTAACATATGTTCAATGTATTTATTTCCACTTTGTAATAACAGTGTTTACATGTTTGGATACTAGGGATGCACGATATTGGTTTTTTGAAACCGATACCGATAACTTCCTGCTTCTCAAGACCGATACCGATAACCGATAATAATATAATATATATATATTAAATGTATCTGTAGTTTAGACTAGTAGTGAGCAAATTACATGAGCATTACTACTATGAACAAAACAAAGCCAAGAACAGTTTTTCTCTTCAAAGTGACCATATTTATTTTCCCAAATAAAGTTCTTGCCTTTTTCAAAAGCCTCGTCGATAGGTAAAAGCCCCGGTGCCTTTGCAGCTGGCTTTGGATTCGCCGCTAGTTTAGCAGCGCAGGCGTCTTCGTACGCTTTTAACACCATCGTAGCGATGGCGATGTTTCAGGTGACTAATCAGGTTGGAAGTATTATAGCTCGTTGCCTTTTTCCCTCCTCGTGGAACTTCTGCATTGCATTTGTTAATACAAATAGCAAGCGAACTATCTAACTCTGAAACTTTGAAATAGTCCCATACTACCGACGACATGTTTGTTTACTGTCCTGGCTTCACGGCCGCACACCATTTACGTCACAGCCAGGCATGAGTTAGGGAGCGCTGGATTTGTGAAAACTCCCCTCTTCCTAAACCACTAATAGTACTGGCAAAACGGGAGGAGCCGAGTGAAAAACAAGCGCCCCTCATCCCAATCCACCCACACCGCAGTATCTTTTTCCTTTTTTTTACCCAAAAAATATATTGTATATTATCGGGGCTATTAATACTTTTATCGGGTTTATCGGGATGACGTCATAATTCCTAATATCGGACCGATAATTATCGGGCCGATAATTATCGTGCACCACTACTGGATACATTAAAATCTGGATTGAAAAACATTTTAGAGAAGAGTATTTGGACTTATTTTACTGTGTTGTGTGCTGATAACTCAGTAATATAACATGTTTTTCTTTCTTTTTTCTGTACAGGATAACTTCAGTGGAGGCTGTGCAGTTTGGAGCAATTCCCCTTCAATGAGGTGGTCCTGCAAGTGTTGTCATTACTCCTCCCCGAGCCAACGCACACTAATTGTCCATTACAAACTGAAGCACTGTCATCAGGCAAGGAACTGTCCTCTTCCCTGTGTCTATGCAGACCGTGTGTGCTCCTTCAGGACCGAATCATCTCTGAAAAAACATTTAACTAGAGACCATAGTCAAGCACGTTCAACGCAGGTGACCTCAAGGTTAAATTGTGAACTGTGCAATTTCTCAGAGACTTGTAGTGATACACAGTATGTTGCACATCTAAAAATACACATACACAATAAGGAAACTGTGAAATGTCCCTTCAAAGACTAGTTTTCAGTCCAGTGTATACAGTACTTTTCGCGCACATAAGAGCAAGAAACATCACCTCTGTACTGTTGATGATTTCCGTACAAACTTGTATCAAACTTGTACTCAAGTCACTTCAAACTCTGAAAGTACAGGAATTGATGAGACAAATTCGGACCATCTAGATTTAACAACAGATGATTACATAGAGGATCAAGACCTGCATTATTTGTTTCAACAGAAAGTTGCATCTTTCTTACTGCGTATTGTTAGGAGATTTGGTGGACAACTCGTCCGCTTTCTTAAATCTCCTCGCGTCCCTACACAAGCCGTTATCTTACAGGAAGGAAACCCAGAGCATACAAGTAACCGTTTAACAATAATCCATTTTAATGGTAATATACAATGCAATACAATCAAGTACAATCAATACAGTACAAATTACATACAGTTCTGTGGGATCCCACATTTACCTGATACTCACGTGAGCCAGCCAGCCAGCGGAGAAAGAGAGAGAGCACACAACGGGGTTCCTGTCTAAATACCTCGCTGACCGGAGGAGTTATCTGCGCCTCCCTTCCAGACCAGTGATTGGCTGCCCAAATTATCATCAACACCCCACATCTTAAATTCCCCCACAGGGATGACTGTATGTTAACTCCTGACCTTCCCCCTCTTCCTTTGTCCTCAAAAAACCACATGTTAGCAGGCCCAAAACCAGCCCAGTTTTCTACACAAATCATTTTCAAGCTTCTTCACAGTTTGCATGAATACATACAAATATTTCCTTACAATTCCCTCTTTTGCACTCTTAAACAAGAGTGCAACTTACACAAGGCACTTGCAAAAAAACTGCATCCTTGTCTGCTGAGTCTCCATACTTTTTATTCTCAGTGTCCACAGTGAAGGGCACTCCGTCCAGGCTCTCGTTGCAGATGACGCAGCGGAAGCAACCGGGGCGGTAAGACTTCCCCAGGGCCTGCCGGCCTGCATGTCCATGATTAGATGTCCACCTGCGTTGCACTTGTCTGCAGACTGCTGGAACCCAGAGTACAGAAAGTCCTCTTCACAGAAATCCCTTCCTGCGTCATAGTAGAACGCCTTCCCTACTACAGGCGCTGCAGGTGAAGCAGCTGTCATGGTAGAGGCTGCCCATAGCTTGGCAGGCCTGGCTGGCTCCATACACCATCTTGTTGCACTTAACACACACTCCTGTTTCAGCGGAGAGTGGAGTCCCCTGTGCCATCCTGGCTTGCCGTGTCTTTGTCCCCTCTGATCCGCTGACGGCGGCTTCTGGGCTGCCTGCTAGAGAGATGTCTTCCTTCTCCTCCGGCTTGCTGATGGCGGCCTCCGAGTCGCTGCTGAATAGATGTCCTCCCGATCTTCCTTCTCCGGTCCGATGATGATGCCTCCTGGGACGACATACGACTGCTGGATGGATGTCCTCGAGATCCTTCTCCTCCAGTCCGCTGATGACCGCATCCGAGTCGACCTCCATGATGAGAGCCCGATCCGTCCTGATGTCGTCTAGGGTCCTCGCAGGTGTACCAGTTGTCCCCCTTTCCTTGTAGGCGGACGTCATTGGATGTCCTCTGGGTCACTCGGTCGGGGCCGGAGAGCCTGGGGTTGACAGTCAGCCTCCTGCGTCTCGGGTCCCCCTTTTGGCATCCACAACCTGTTTGGAGAAATCTGATACAAATCCCTCAAGCCTACGCTCCGGGCTCTGGGGCCCTCGGCTGTTTGACCCACCAGTGCGTGGCCACTTGGAGCCTGTTGGTGGGGTGTCTTACAACAACAGACGTCTGAGCACAGGTTTTCTAAATTAATTGTGCAGCTTCAGAATCTTAATACTTGGACTGTGCCCACTAAATAAGAACCACAACATCTTTAGGTAAACTAAATAACATATTTCAATAGCTCTGAATTTCTGACAAGCATCTGTATTTATTTAAATGAAATCCCATTAAAAATCTAAAAATATGATTTGAACTGCTAATGTTTCTGGTAAAGAAACACACTAATCTTATGGATTCAAAAACAACCAAAATCACAATACTAACAAAGTGAATGGCTTCCTGGTGATACTGCTTCTACCCGTCAGTTCTTAGATATTATCCTACTAAAAAATGAATACAAAATTCCAACAAACTGTCATCAAATGTCTTTCTATTACAAATGTAGATGAAATGTATATCCCCATAATGACCTAAACAATAAAGTCTATGGCTCTTACTTCTTTACCAGGCTAGTTACATGATGTTGTCTGTTGAAACATTACTCACCGGTCAGCCTCTCCAGTATTCCATTCTGGACTTACATCTCTCTGGCAGCCCCTTGGCCACTGATTCTCTATCTGTGTTACCTGCTATAACTCAATCAATACTAGAGACATGTCAACATTCATCAAACAGCCTCTTATCCCCAAATATGGAGCAGGTCAATTCTAAAACTGTCAATCAATGGTCAGATTGAACAATGGAGTTGTGCCAGCCGGTTCCTTTCAGTCCCTAAATGAAAAATGTACATTGTAAAGTTTACACTCCCCCTTTTTTACACATTATCTCATGTGTAAACAAAAACCTGTATGGGAAGAAAACCTTCAGGTCATAATGGATTATAAGACAATACCAAACATTTTTCCCAAAGGTACATCCATCATTTCCCCAGTAAACACTTCAGTGAAATGAAGTGTTTTCTCTCCATCTTTCAGTCCTAAAAGAAACAGAATTCCAAATGTCATAGTTTGAGTTTCACATTCTTCAAACCGCCACCTCCTGTGGGAGTGAAACATCATCAAGCAGATTAGATACGGTTTCCCCTTTTGTGCAATGTTAGGAAACCTCTCATTTCACACATTATTATCACCCATAAATAATGTGTTAGTCCAAAACATGCTTGATTAGTCATCGTTTTAAATCATGCAGTTGCACTGATCAGGTGCAGACATACACACACTCACACTCACACTGTCAGGTTGTAAAGTCAGGTTTGGTCAGGTTCACCGCAGAGTCAGTCATTGACAGTGCCTTCCCAAGTTACCCTGTCGGTCAGTTGGTCTCAGTCTTTTTGGCCATGTGTCGTGCTCTGCAGAGACTTTGATGTTCCAGCACAGGCCAACATCCTCCGTCTATAAAAATCTGTATATATGGAGCGCCATCATTTATTAATTCACAATTACAACTATAATGTTCAAGATATCTCCAACCCCTCCTTGCTGTTTCCCACATTCCCTGAAAAGTGTCTAGCCAAAAAAAATGTCACTTCCTTATTGTACTATTACTATTACTGCAATTCATTTACACCTAATTAGTATTAAAATGACTAATAGATCTATTTCAGAAACATGTGTACATCACTATCTTGTGTCAAAACATTACTAGGATCTGTAAAGATCTGCTATTTATTCCATAACTCATTCTATCAATTCATCTTCAATTCTGGTGCACTTAAAGAACAATGTTACCCTCTTTAACAGTGCGTGGAACTCTGGGTGTCTGAACATGAAACCAGTACCTCAAATTGAAATACTATATTTTGTTTAGAACCAGCTTTCCCTTCAACATGACCTATATAAATAAATATTTATCTGATCTTATAGAGCTGTTACTAAAACTCTCCCTTTGAACTGATCAATACTGTAACAAATTAAAACACTACCAAATTCACACACGAATAAAAAGTCCAGTGCATACTTCCTTCATGCCCCCCCCCTTTTTTTATCAGTGTGTATTAGACTGATTTTCCACTTCCCTTTAATAGTTCTCCTCTTTTCCGCTATTTTTTATTTACCAATTGACTAATTTATGGTCAATACATCTTCTTATCTTCACTTATTTATATTTATCTTTTGTTCACGATAACAATGGTATAACAACCACACGTCTTCAATTCTGGTCCACCTACAAATCAATGTTAAACTCTTTAGCAGTGTGTGGAACCCTAGATGTCCGAACATGCAACAATTACTTCCTCCTTTATCAAGGATTTAAAAACAGAAGTCATTTCATATTTCCTATGGTAATAACTATGCTACAATGGTGAAATCAATTATTTAGATTGGAATACGATATCTGGCTTGGCACCAGCTCTCCCTTTAACATTATCCATACAGATAAAGATTTGTCTTATAGAGTGGTTCCTAAAACTATCCCACTACTTTATTCACACGTGAATAAAAAATGTCAAAGAATATTTTGTTAACATGATGAAAAGATTGAAGAATATGGTTGTACTCTGTCATGTGGCCCCCTTTAACCCTCAGTGTGTTCTCATTTTACTCTAATAGTTTACTGCTATTTTTAATTTAATAAATCTTTCTGTCTTTACGTATTTATGCTTTAAATGTGCGTTTTGTGAATAAGTGTGTTTATGTGTAAACTCACTCATTCCCGTTTTCCTTTTCTCCTCCTCTGGTTTTCTCAAGCCGTGACCCCGGCCTCCTCACTTCTAATCGACCATGCCAACTCCTCTGATTCTGTGTTCTCTTCAGTCCATCAGCTGTAACTTCATCCGCTGTCAGCCATTGGCCCAGTTACATCTGCATGCCCCATCATGCTAATGTTCTTGCACTGCTTTGCATTTCATCTCCTCCTTTACAGTCTCCCTGCTGTTTTATGGAGGGCGGATTCTGCTCTCATGTCCCACACTTTGCTCTTGTGCTCAGCTTGGAACTTCATGGTCCCGTCTGAGGGACTGATGAGCGTAGATTTCTGCCCGTCAGCATGCTGTTTGGTTCTGGATGCCACAGGTGGAGATAGTTCTGGCTGCAGTCTTGTTGTTGTTGTTTCAGCTCTGGTTCTCTGTCTGTTCGATGGAGAAGGAGGAGTCTCCCGTTGGGTTAGGTCTTTTGTCTGCTTGGAGGGTCGGGATCGTAGCCTTTTCTAACTCAGAGGGGGAGTCCAGGTCTCGGGACGCATTACCTATAAAAAATCTACCACACTGAGGTTAAATAAATCCAACCCTTTCCACTCTGACTCTTTCTAATCATACTATCTGTCTTAATTGTTAAATGCCATCTAAACAACAAAATTGATGTCTACTAATGATATCACAAAAACTCACTCTAAAAATAGTTTCATCCATTGCTACATATTTACCCAACATAACTCTTTCAGGAAACCATTTTCTCCTATACATTGAAAAACGTACATGTTTCCAGCATCACATATTCCACACACTACGAAAGAACATCTACATATTTTCTCCAATATTTTAAGCTAGTTTCTATAACAAGATTATCATGTGTGACATAATAATCAGATGTCTTGTTTGCTAACCAAGAATATTAAACTTTAAAATCTCTTTTGACCAGTTGAAGTCCTGCTTACTTCATCCTTAAACTCTTCTTTAATTTGAAACCAAAAAAGGTCTTCCTTCTCCACCATGATCCTATCTATATATCAAAGTCCAGACAAACTGATGATTTATCTTCAGAAACCATGAGGAATGAACACTATTGAACACTATTCTCCCTTACTTCAGTTCTAAATCAAATGAGCCAGACAGGAAACCCCCTTTAACCACTTGCTTATCCTATTATTTTGATCAAAGTTGTGTTACAAGCAGGTTAGATCTGTAATGAATTAAAATCAATATTTAAAGACGCAATATAAGTTAAATATATTGTTAAGCTAATTACTGTTTTATTGTGAAGGCCTCTCTGGCGAACAGCGGCCTTTGGCTTTTATTTTGAAAGGCCGTTCCGGAACAGCGACAATCGTTCTAATGCATTAACTATAGTCGTGAAAGAGACAAGGAGGGGGAAGGCGTGTGGAAGCAAGCAATGAACTGAAAATGCCACCAATCCTGTTTTAACGTGATGGCACACATTGAAAACCGAAGCGCCCTGTCATAACTGACAAGCGTTCAAAAACCTTTCTGCTTATCCCTTAGGCCACTACTTTTTGTTTTATTCATAACCTAAAAATACAATTGTGATGAATAGCTTGCTTTTGTACCATTACATTTACCAACATAAAACAAGGTCTGTACTAATCAACAATGACAACCTACAGACAGCTCATTTATTTAAATATACGCACTATATTGACTTCGCTTTTATTTATCTGACTCAATTAACGTGCTTCCCCCCTTTTCAGCCACTAGATGGAAGCAGCAGAGCACAAATGAGCTTCACTCTTCTGAGCGAATGTCTGATTTCCACAGACAATGCTCACACAGGTTATTCAGGTAAAAATCACACAGATTTATTCCCCGTACAGTTTGTCCGGCTTGATAACGTGCCTCATATGTCGTCACGCAGGACTCTCTGCCTACCTTGCGATCAACGTTATGTTTACGTCAGCCTTTCAAATTAATGTTTACAGACAAGGGAAACGAGAGCCGGGCTCGTCACAATGTAGGTGACGTTAGCGCTCTCTCCCAAGGATTTAACAGATAACAGTCCACTGACACTTTCGCTTATTTGGTCTTGGACTGTTATTTACCCCCAGTTTTAAACGGCGGCTCGATCTGAAAATATCGAACATCCAGGTTTCGTCGTGTAGGAATCACACCCACAGCCCACGAACTGCACCGCTTCCACGCCACTTCAGGAATAAACTACCTGAGATCCACGCTAACTGCTTTATTTCTCGTCACGCAGGACTCTCTGTACCTTGCGATCAACGTTCACGTGTTTTATATAACTTTCCTAACATGGCAAAAATATGCATTGTATACTCCATTCAAACTTCAAAAACACTCTGAAACGCCTACAGACAATCCTACAGTTTCGTTACCTTATTTGTAGTGGTGCAGGGCCCTGCTATTGTCCGAGGCGTCTAAAAGTGTTTGTTCCCGACCTAGTCTGGTCGCCTGAATCCTTCCACAGCTCATGTTTATTCGGAAACGTAGGATCACCATTTGTTAGGAGATTTGGTGGACAACTCGTCCGCTTTCTTAAATCTCCTCGCGTCCCTACACAAGCCGTTATCTTACAGGAAGGAAACCCAGAGCATACAAGTAACCGTTTAACAATAATCCATTTTAATGGTAATATACAATGCAATACAATCAAGTACAATCAATACAGTACAAATTACATACAGTTCTGTGGGATCCCACATTTACCTGATACTCACGTGAGCCAGCCAGCCAGCCAGCCAGCCAGAGGAGAAAGAGAGAGAGCACACAACGGGGTTCCTGTCTAAATACCTCGCTGACCGGAGGAGTTATCTGCGCCTCCCTTCCAGACCAGTGATTGGCTGCCCAAATTATCATCAACACCCCACATCTTAAATTCCCCCACAGGGATGACTGTATGTTAACTCCTGACCTTCCCCCTCTTCCTTTGTCCTCAAAAAACCACATGTTAGCAGGCCCAAAACCAGCCCAGTTTTCTACACAAATCATTTTCAAGCTTCTTCACAGTTTGCATGAATACATACAAATATTTCCTTACAGTATGCAAACGATGTTGCATGTGTCTAAGACAACAACTCAGGAAATTATAAACGAGCTATGTCGTATTAGCTCAGCTGTGGAAGAGTGCACACCAAAAATAATTGGAAGTGTACTGATCAACCACAATTGTGCAGTAAATAGTGCAGTCACCACTGCTATAACAGAGATAGTTAAAAAAGCAAACCCCCTAAGTTTCCTGTCAAAGGGCGGACCTTTTGGCTCTGAATACAAAAGAGAAACTTTTTACAAGAATAATTTTAAAGTGATTGAGCCGATTGAATATGTTTTAGATGCATCTTCCAGACGTAAATTTGTTTATATTCCAATTCTGAAAGTCTTGACAGAGCTGTTAAATCGTAATAATGTTCTTCTATTTCATGTATTGCATGTTCAACATTTGTATATGGTTTGAAATATATATGCTTGTGCAATACCAAATATTTCATCTGGGCAGCTTGTGAAATGTGAAAACGTAGGTCACTTTTAACTTGGACTAAAATGATGTAATGTCACTTCTTCATATAGATCGTCAAGGAATTCACCAGGCTGATGTCGATGGACCTCAATTCGCTCTATGAGGGTCTGGACAGCCACCTGCAGAAATTCCTTCAGTTGTTCAGGTCAAAGCGCTTTGAGGGGATCAAAGAAATTACATCCTTAATGGAGAGCCTCAACAAGGATGTAAGTACAGTTATTTACTTTAAAGTACTTTGAGGCAATAGAGCTGCCTTTCCACATTCATTCATGTGTTCTCGTGTAAACTCAATGTAATTGTTACGACGGGATACAGGGGAAGGACCCAAAAGCAGGCGCCTGATGCAGTTCAATGATTTAATAAACAACATGGTGGTACAAAGGCTTAAGGGATAGTGAGGCAGGCAAGGGTCAGAGAAGGCAGGCCACACACGGACACACGGAATATGAAGGAATCTATTAAGTTAGCTGTGAACGTAGTGCAAATAACCAGAATTCCTTGTGGAGTGAGGGGGTCATCCCCAGTGAGATGATAGTGAACTGTTCATGAACTTGTCATGAAAAGTTCATGGAATATCAGTGAACCATATTCATGAACAGCTCATAACAAAGTTGATCAAATGGTCATGAACATTAAATGGCACTAGGGCAGTTCATGAACTACTCATGAAACTCCTGTGCTGGAATGGTTCATGAACAATTCATGGAATATGGTTTTAGGCAGGTTCATGAACAATTCATGAAATGGAGTTTTCAGTGAGTGTGTAGGGATATTCAGTATTCAACCAAGAACATATCAAGAACTGTTCATAACAACTCCATGAACATCACAGTTCATACCTAGTCACTGAATATAATTCAATGGCTGGCTATGAACTGCATTCTGGACATCTTACTTCTTCCTTCTCTCTGTCTATACCTGTGTACTCTCATGTTCCGATTAACCCAGCTTCCCCAAATGTCTTTCTTTTTGGTGTCTATATACGCTGGGATCCGGAGTCATGGATGATCCTGCGGTCCTGTGTCCTGGATTGCGAGCGCTGGATCTTGAGTCGTGGCTGTGGTCCTGGATCATAGGTCCTGGATGGATATCCTCGTGGATTCATCTTCCTATTATACACACATGCATTTCCAAACATTTGGACTACCTATGTTGCAAATGTATTATCTTTTCAATTTACACACGGCATCTATTGCACGTCTGTCCGTCCTGGGAGAGGGATCCCTCCTCTGTTGCTCTCCCTGAGGTTTCTCCCATTTTTCCCTTTAAACTGGGTTTTCTTTGGAAGTTTTTCCTTGTACGATGTGAGGGTCTAAGGACAGAGGGTGTCGTATTGTCATACTGATATTCTGTACACACTGTGAAGACCACTGAGACAAATGTAACATTTGTGATATTGGGCTATATAAATAAACATTGATTGATTGATTGATGAGCTGCAGAGGTCGGATGGCACATGCAGGTAGACCAGCCAGGAGGGAGTTGCAGTAGTCTAGGCGTGAGATGACGAGAGCCTGGACCAGAACCTGCATGGCTTTCTGGGTCAGCTGGGGACGTATCCTCCTGCGTGGATAGCGTGTATCTGCAGCAGCGGGTTGTAGCAGCTATGTTTGCAGTGAAGGACAGGTTGTTATCTATAAACACATAACGCTATCAAATAATACTTTCTATCAATATATCTATCTTTACCAAATATACAACTGTCAATGTTAATATACAAAAAACAAGGCAATGTGCCTGCAAGACTACACTCAGGTAAACAAAACATATTACCCGTGCGCAGCAGCTAACCTGCCTGCGAGCCTTCGCTCAGGTCACATTTACCCAGGCGCGGCTGAAGCCCGCGAAAATGGCATCTATTGTTGCCGACAGTTTAGTATTTTTAAAATACTATGTCAAACATGCTCAAAGTTAACATCGATCATTTATCATGTACTGACCTGTAGAAAAGAGAAAAGTGCAGCAGCAATAATTATACACAGGATCCGGTTGATCATCTGGATTGCTTCTGAGGAGGGGGCGGAAGTGTCCCCCCTAAGATAACCCAGATGTCACCGCTCACCTGCCACAGGTTCCACCTTGGCGCTACTTACTCGTACTGCTTCTCAAACAGATAAACCATAAAATGATATGAATGTCACCAAAATAAATACAGATAATGTTCAGTTTCAAATTCACTATTGTTTTGTTTTAAGATTAAAAGTTTTTAAAAATAAAGAAATGTTCAAATAATAGATGCATATTCAAGAGGTCTTTAAAATCATCACACTGATCATCAAAAGTTCATAAAATGCTCATGAATATTCCAAAATATTCTGAACTTGCCACAATCATCCAAAATTCATGAAATGCTCATAGTCATGAAAAGTTAATGAAATACTCATGCAAACTTTTTGGGGTTTTAATTATAATTTTGTGATTGGCTGGATCATGAAAACTTTATATGAATGAACAATGTTCATAACAATTTCATTAACTGCTATTTAAAATGGTTCATGAGCATTTTAAGAATTTTGGTTCATGAACATGACAAGTGAACATATAATGAGTTGTTCATGAATGTTTCATGAGTGCTCATGAACAGCTCATAAAGTCATGAACTCCATCTCGCAGGGGATATAATTATGATAGCAACGAGCAATATTAATTTATCATGTGTTTTGGCAGGCATCGAACCAAAGGACAAGGGCAGCAGTGTTGCAGGGCCTACATGAGGGAGAATCCTTCAACTATCATGAAGATGTGTGAGGTAAGCGCTGAAATGTCGTTCAAGATTATACGAAAACAAGTTCACAGGGTTACACTAGTCGTTTCAGGCGTCGTCTGTGTATGCACATATGCCAAAGCATCTCTAAAGCACTTTCGTTGTTGTTTTTTGTTTCTTTTTGCATGAAGCCAACGGATCCTGAAGAGGACGTCATCAAGGGAATGGTGATTGGAGTCCTTTTAGTCGTTGAAGATGTGAAGGAACCTCTTCCAGCTTCCTACAACGATGTCGCCCTCGTGATCGAGGAAAGGATAGTCATACGTGACCTTGGTGATGTACCCAATGCTTTTGTGAACCTGATGGGATTGCAGTACATGTTGAACCTTGACTATCCAAAAGACTTGAAATACACCTTTGAGGTGATTCAGCGCCTGTTCATGGGAATTGGGTTGGACTCGTGCACTCCCTGGGTCCACTCTCTAAAGAATATATTGCTCAGTTAGAGAGATGGCCTAGGAAGATGTCTCTGCATCCGTCCCAAAGGATGCATTTTCATTGTTTGTCATTTGTCCACTGTTCCAAGAGGAAAACAAATGTATAGCCCCTCTGTGGGTCACACCAGTTTATTTGGTTTTCATTTTCTATTGCTCTATTTTGAGGAAGTGTCAGAGAGACACTAGTGTGTATTTTATGTTGTACAGCAACCATGAACAGAGTGGATATTTCAGTACTGTTAGAATGTTTTAATGTTCTGACTGACAGTTAAGTTGAGAGAGATACAATTGTCTATGCATTTTACTGCAGCAACCCTGAACACTTACTCCTCAGAATGGACTCTGTTTAACAAGTCACTCAATTACAGTTGTATCTATGGGACAGTGTAATTTCAGTTTTTGAGCAGCCCAGAGCAAAAACAATGGTGTGTTAGAGGGTGTTTTTTGTTTGGTCTGCATGTCCCAAGGAAGGTCTTTATGATATGTTGACATCCATTGACACACTTATTTGAATTAAAAAAGCAACACTGAACAGTTAATGTGTGTGGGTTGGAGTTCTTCATTTCTTCAGTTATTGATATTGTAATAACAGTCCTGATTGAAATGTCTTTTCAGCTATTTTTTCATGTGTTAATATAGTTTAGACTAAGCTAGTTCTCATGTTGATGTATCGTATAACTTTGTAGCTATTAGTTTGCTTGTCCTGGTAAGTTAACTTGGTACTAGAAGTTGAACAAACACAGTTGTACATGTTGAGCTAACTTGATTAACACATTTTTAAGAACTCAATCAAATACGTTTAACCAACATCTTCTTAAGTTATCTTAACTAATATCTTCTAGTCCAAATAACTTGACACATGAAGTTGAGTCAACATACTACAAGTTGTATCAACTAATTTATTGAAGTGTAATAGACTTGACAATACATGTTGAATCAACTTGACACAACTTAACTCAGTCAAAGCAACAAGATGACTTGACTTAGTCAAGTTGAGTCAACAAATCGTTTTTAACAGTGTTGAAGAACCATGCTAACTCCTTTTACAGTGTGTGGAACCTTGGGTGCCCGAGCATGTGATAATTACTCCCTCCTTTAACAAGGACTTTCAATTCAGGAATGTTCACCTATGGCAGATATGTTTCTCCTTAAAATAACATCTCTAAATGTCAGGTCATCACTGATTAAATGGATGAGCATTAGGAGGTGGTGGCACTTGTCTTTTAAAACTCATACTCTGGTGCCGTGCGCTCCCTCTGAAGCTGCAAGTAAGATTTAAAACATCAGCAGGGTGGGTTGAGCGACCCCTTCTCCCTGAACGATATTTGTTGTCAAAAATATGCACCATTAAATTGAGTGATCCAAGGCCCCGCATGCATTACTCCCAATTATACTAGTTTTTCAGAATTAAAATTTGCAATCGCTCTTTGCCTAGTGTCTTTTTAAAACTCTACATCTTGAACGACAAACAAATGTGGTTTCCACCTTAACAGTTCTCCTGAGGTAATATCCATGCCACAATGGAGACATCAATAGATAGATAGATTGGAATACTTTCTTTGGCTTGGTACTAGCTCTACCTTTAACATTTTCCATTCAAATAAAGATTTGCCTGCTTTCTATATTGTAACAAATTAAATCTTCCCCAAATTCTCACATGAATAAGAATCTCTAAAAGAATAATTTGTTTATATGATGAAAAGATTGAATAATATGTTCCACCCTCAGTGTGTTTTTAGGATTATTGTTTATGTGTAAACTCACTCCCGTTTTCCTTCCCTCCCCCTCTGGTCGTCAAGCCACGACCCCCTCAGGTTCTGCTGGCCCATGCCAACTCTGGTTCTGTCCTCTCCTCCGTCCTGTCTTCTTCTCAGTCCATCCGCTCTTGGATCCTCCCGCTGTAACTCTTTCCAGTGGCCCAACTGCTTTGCATTTCATCTCCTCCTTTGCAGTCTCTTCCCTGTTGCATGGAGGGCGTATTCCGCTCTCATGTCCCACACTCTGCTCTTGTGCCAAATCTCGTGGCTTAGTTTGGAACTTCATGTCCTGATTGAGGGACCAGGACAGAGAGTTTGCCTCTTTGTCAGCATGCTGGTTTGGTTCAGGATGCCTCAGGTGGAGCTGGTTCTGGATGCCTCAGGTCGTTGTTGGTTCAGCTCGGGTTCTCTGTCTGTTCGATGGAGGAGGAGGAGGAGGAGGAGGAGGAGGAGGAGGAGGAGGAGGAGGAGGAGGAGGAGGAGTCTCCTGTGGTGAGGTCATTTGTCTGAAGATGGGGTCGTAGCAGTCTGACAGGCAGAGAGAGAGAGAGAGAAATCGCGGGCCGCATTACCTATAGTTAATTCTAACACACTGAGGTAAAATAAATCCAATCCTTTCCACTTCATTTTCCTAATCTTACTATCTGTCTTCGATGTTAAATGCCATCTAAACCCAATGAATGTCTACTAATGGTCTACTTGATTGATTGATATCTGCAATGTCGGCACAATCTGCTGGGGAATTTTGTTCATAGAGTTTGTACGTACAAAGCTGTACTTGTGGGTTAGTAGCCTGTTTCTACTGTAATCATTTTCAATAATTGTGCTCAGGTCACCGGTCGGTTGTTCATAAACTTAACAGGGGTGTTTCTGGTACAGACTAAAACATGGATCCAGTGTATTTGGAGATTCCCCTAATCTGTAAATCCCTATCACTTACATATCCCAATCACTTAAACCCATCTCATCATTTGATACAAGAACTGCATATATGGGGTGAATCATCTTGATTGTAACCGCCTCACCTTTGGGACCGAGTATTTCTAACTCCTCCTCTTGTTGCTCAGCTGATCTTTTGGCTCTGGGGATAAGTGAAACTCTCTGAAACACAGCTGGAGTTTTGTTAGTGATGTGAGCATTATCTATGAGTGGACTAATGGATCCATGTCTTACTTGATATTGTACTCCCCATCCAACCAGAAAGGTGCCAAGTGTAATGAGCGCAATCAACAATGCTATTCTAACTCTTATCCCTAGGGGACCACACAATTGGTTTGGCTTTGTTCTTGACATCATCTCTATTTTCTCCCTGGTTGTGTCAGTTACAGAATTTAAATAATGAGAACTATAATAACGTATACGAAAATTGGACTCTTTTTCAGAGGTAAAACAAAAAATAGGTTTTCACTTTAGTGTACAATCTATAAAAATATAGACAATTCGACTTTTGAGCTGTTTCTATCTTTATCTTATTTCTATTTATTGTTTTGTTCCAGCTCTGCTAAATCAGTCCTAACTCCCAATAATGTTCTGGAAGTTGCCGGTGAAGGGTGACAATGTGTGAGGTGGTGTCAATTTGCTCCTTTTTCTTTACCTTTAAACCGGAGCGCGTGTGAAGTTCATTACAACTTCTCACTGTTCCGTCCACCGGGATCAGCTCACTGTCTTTTGTGAACTCTCACCCTCACCCATTCACCTGGCGGAACAGGAGTCTCTTCTGGAGTCTCGTCTGGTATCTCTGTAGCTTTCCAGCCTGTGTAGACAAAACTTGGATAATATTACTCAGAGTTCTGACATATTCATTACTTCTATTCGTCTAATATCCAAAACTGGACCACTCCCTCCTTGGAGAAGGCCCAAGCTTCGGCATACCTTTTGTCGTTATGAGACCTATTATTGACTACATGTTATTATCTATTAACTACAACGTCACTGAAATCAACATATCTGTATAATCATGACACTCCCTCCTTTGAGCATAACATGCTCAATTAATATTGCAATGATTACCCTATTCTGAACAGGACATGTAAAACCCATAACGTTGCACAAAATAAATATAACTTCTCTGTGTACCCATAAGGTGTACACAAAATATCGTATGATGTATGGCTTTCTGATGGTATAAATGCATCTCAATCAATCAATCAATCAATGTTTATTTATATAGCCCAATATCACAAATGTTACATTTGTCTCAGTGGACTTCACAGTGTGTACAGAATATCAGTATGACAATACGACACCCTCTGTCCTTAGACCCTCACATCGTACAAGGAAAAACTTCCGAAGAAAACCCAGTTTAAAGGGAAAAATGGGAGAAACCTCAGGGAGAGCAACAGAGGAGGGATCCCTCTCCCAGGACGGACAGACGTGCAATAGATGCCGTGTGTAAATTGAAAAGATAATACATTTACAACATAGGTAGTCCAAATGTTTAGAAATGCATGTGTGTATAATAGGAAGATGAATCCACGAGGATATCCATCCAGGACCGATGATCCAGGACCACAGCCACGACTCGCGATCCAGGGCTCGCGATCCAGGATCATCCATGACTCCGGATCCCGGCGTATATAGACACCAAAAAGAAAGACATTTGGGGAAGCTGGGTTAATGGGAACATGAGAGTACACAGGTATAGACAGAAATAAGGAAGAAGTAAGATGTCCCCTGACAAACTAAGCCTATATCAGCAAAACTAGGGGCTGAATCTAATCAGCCCTAACTATAAGCTTTATCAAAAAGGAAGATCTTAAGCGCACTGTTAAAAACGGATAGGGTGTCTGCCGCCCGAACACAAACTGGAAGCTGATTCCACAAATGTGGAGCTTGATAAGAAAAGGCTCTGGCTCCCATTGTACTTTTAGAGATTCTAGGAACAACCAACAACCCTGCATTCTTGGAACGCAATGCCCTAGTACAGGGGTGGCCAACCCGCGGCTCTCGAGCCGCATGCGGCTCTTTGCCTAGTTTCATGCGGCTCTTCAGTTCATATCGAATTGTATGTGTGAGTTTGGGGGAGAGATACTGACTCCTGACTAGTGTTGCACGGTGTACCGATACTTGAACGGTACCGCGATACCCTGCCGTTAAAAACGTTACGATTCCTCCGTTTCATTAGTATCGGTACTTTAAGAATGACGGGGGAAAGTACTCCGATGAGAAAGCGCCGTTTTAATAAGAGCCGCGTGTGTTCAGCGCTCTGCTTTCACTCCCTGCACTGCAGCCGTGCCTGCAGTCCCTCCCTCTCAAGCACGCTCTAAGTCCCTCCCCTCTCTCGTGCACGCGCTAGCTGCCAGAGCATGTGAGAAAACGAGAAGCATGGCTGCAAGTGGGAGTGCAACTGCCGCTGCGCCTCGGCTTGTTGACAAAAAAGACGCCAGAAGCGACATTTTGATGTATTTTAGCTATATCTCTGACAGTGAGGGTAAGCCTACGGACACCACGAGGCCTGTCTGTGAGAAATGTATTAATTTGATTTAATACGAATTCTTGTCATTTATTTTATTTATGTTCTCATTGTTTAAAAGTTTGTGTTATGGTTCTGGTGTGAAATAAAGCACAATTACATTTAAGACTGTTTCCCTTTTTTTAAGAAAAATTATCGAAACCAAAATGTTGGTATCGTGAGGATGACAGCGCGTCTAATTTTGATGTGGCCCAAGAGCCAATCACAATAATACCTGCAATGCAGTGAACCAATCACCTTTGAGGGGGAAAAACCTTTCGTTGATTAAACACTATCCAGTGTTTCCCCTACCATTGTCTTGGAGGGGCGCTGCGCCACGCCAACGGATCCCCGCGCCCCCCCTGAAATTCAAGGTGTTATATATATATAATTTAAAAATATATAGATAGCACCAAATTGCAAATAATCTATAACTACTGTCACTTTTAACATTGAACATGTGCTCTTTTATTAAATAAACTAAATGCTTTCATCTTAAGTTGTGGGTTTAGCGTTTTTGACCCTAAGAAACCCTGATGCATTAATCAATAACAATAATCCACAGCGCTCTGCTCCAGAGGATTTAAAAAATATATATTCCAATGCCACAAAAATTTATCAGTGACGTGGTTGAAATCTTGTCTACAGAAAACAAAAAACTGAAACAATATCAGTGACTGTGTGTTTGATGGTCACTTTCCAAACAGTCTCAAGGAGGCAAGAGTAAACCCAAAAGAAAAGAAACCCACTCTCGACCCGTCTGACGTTATAAACTACAGGCCTGTCTCTCTCCTCCCGTTCCTGTCTAAAACACTTGAACGCGCTGTCTTTAAACAACTCTCCTGTTATCTCCATCAGAACAACCTTCTGGATCCGCACCAGTCTGGTTTCAAGGCAGGTCACTCCACAGAAACTGCCCTCCTTGCTGTCACTGAGGAACTGCACACTGCTAAAGCAGCCTCCCTCTCCTCTGTCATCATCCTGTTGGACCTGTCTGCTGCATTCGACACGGTGAACCATCAGATCCTCCTTCGCACTCTCCAAGAACTTGGAGTATCAGGCTCTGCACTTTCCCTCCTCACCTCATACCTCAAAGACCGCACCTACAGGGTAACTTGGAGAGGGTCCGAGTCTGACCATTGTCAATTAACTACAGGGGTCCCTCAGGGCTCTGTTCTTGGTCCCCTCCTCTTCTCCCTGTACACAAACTCGCTCGGATCTGTCATTAGCCCGCATGGTTTTTCATACCACTGCTACGCTGACGACACCCAATTAATTCTGTCCTTTCCCCGCTCAGAGACCCAGGTCGTCGCACGCATCTCTGCTTGTTTAGCTGACATCTCTCAGTGGATGTCCGCTCATCATCTCAAGCTCAACCTTGACAAAACTGAAGTGCTTTTCCTTCCGGGAAAAGATTGTCCCACTCTTGACCTAACAATCAACATCGGCACCTCTGTTGTTTCCCCGACCCAGACTGCAAGGAATCTGGGTGTGACCCTGGATAACAACCTGTCCTTCACTGCAAACATCGCTGCTACAACCCGCTGCTGCAGATACACGCTTTTCAACATCAGGAAGATACGCCCCCAGCTGACCCAGAAATCGACGCAGGTTCTGGTCCAGGCTCTCGTCACCTCACGCCTAGACTACTGCAACTCCCTCCTGGCTGGTCTACCTGCATGTGCCATCCGACCTCTGCAGCTCATTCAGAATGCAGCGGCTCGTCTGGTCTTCAACCTTCCTAAATGTTCCCACACCACTCCGCTCCTCCGCTCCCTTCACTGGCTTCCGGTAACTGCTAGAATCCACTTCAAGACACTGGTACTTGCGTACCATGCTGCGAATGGATCTGGCCCTTCCTAAATCCAGGACATGGTTAAACCGTACACCCCAGCACGTGCACTTCGCTCTGCATCAGCCAAACGACTCGCTGCACCCTCGCTGCGAGGGGGACCCAAGTTCCCATCAGCAAAAACACGTGGGTTTGCTATCCTGGCTCCAAAATGGTGGAATGAGCTCCCCATTGAAATCAGGACCGCAGAAAGCTTACACACCTTCCGGCGCAGACTGAAAACTCATCTCTTTCGACTCCACTTCGAGCGATAGAATGACTAACAAAGAACTGCTAACAGAGCACTTATATACTAATAAAGGACTGGCTTATCTATAGCCAGTTGAGTAGCACTTGAAACGATTGGCTCTTTGAAACCTGATGTTCTTATATGATTCTGTTTTCTTCAAGGTTGTGTCTTCCTGGTCGAATGTACTTATTGTAAGTCGCTTTGGATAAAAGCGTCAGCTAAATGCAATGTAATGTAATGTAATGATGTGGCTCTTTGCAGTAACATAGAAAAAATGTGGCTCTTAACCTCTGACTGGTTGGCCACCCCTGCCCTAGTAGGACAGTCGGGTATAATGAGTTCTTTAAGGTAAGATGGCGCCTGCCCATTAAGGGCTTTCTGGCGAGAAAGAAGAATTTTAAATTCTATCCTGTGTTCTATAGGGAGCCAGTACTTCATTTTCTAGTTTTCATTCATTTTCTAGGCAGCCAGAACAGGAGTAATGTGGTCCCTTTTCCTAACTCTGGTTAGTACACGAGCCGCAGCATTTTGAATCAGCTGAAGCGACTTGACTGACTTCTTGGTACTCCCTGATAATAAAGAGTTACAATAATCCAGCCTAGAAGTAACAAATGCATGGACTAGTTTCTCTGCATCGTTTTGAGATCAATCTGTAATCTGTAAAGGTACAGTGTCCTCAATCTTTAACATTACTTTACGTTTACTTCAATACACTTATTCAAGAGTAAGGCACTTTACTACATACATTTTATTCAAATACAGTTGTTTAACATCTGAAAAGGAAAAGTCAGACATTTTATTTTAACAACCTGAGGAAGGACAAATCAAAACATCTGTTCTTTATTCAAGGAAAAATCAAAACATCTATTCGTTTGAAACCGTCAGGCAGGTAATTGTATTTACTGTATCAACAATGAGAGAGACTAAGCCCTCGTACTGTAAATATTCTATGGGGAAAAGTTGTACCAATCCTCAGCCTCATTGCTAATTCTGGATGCTATGTCCAGCTCACTAAACCAGCTTTCGTGAAAGGAATTGGGCTAAACATGGGAGAATGCATAGATTCTGGCATATTTTGCACAGCAAAGAGTTGCTAATAATGCGTTCATGTGCGTAGTTTAACATTAAACTTGCTGCAGAATTAGTTTTAGTTCGTTTAAAAGGAGTGATTAAGGCCTTTTTGAAAAATCTACATCACCTGCTGAGTATTTAAGTGGAGTGGATAGAACATTTGTTTTTCTATCTAAATTTAGCATGCAGTAGCACCTGGATTGGGAACCTGGTAATCTGGTTTCCTCGTTGTACATTTTACCTGGTAATGATTAAGGATAGTAACATTGTCTGTTATAATATTAGAAATATCTTATTGTTCAATACCTTATCAATCTGAAAATATCAATGAATTTATTTTGTTTAGTGTGAAAGTGTAATCTGATCTGACAAAATATATTTGTCACCACTATTTAACACATATCTGTTCATCGGAAATATAAAAACAATCATTAATTGTACATCTGTAATCATCTGGTCATTCAATTAAAATGTTATCTTTGTACAAGAGCTAGAAGAACATGTCATCCTGACTCGTTCTCCTCCTTTCTTTATGACACAGAATGTCTGGTGTGTAAAGGCATCCCGATACTGTAGATTAGCACTGAGTGCTGATTGGCTCAAAACTCTTCTTCACCAGAGCACCATATTTTAAACCCCCCAATTGCTCTGCTTTTGTGGCTCATTCAGTGAGCACTTTATGATCCCCCAGTGAACCAGAGGCTCATCTGCCTGCATTCCTTCTGCTATCTGCTTGAGAGCAGAGCCTATTCCAAATGGCACATTCCAGATGCCACCCCCCGTGATTGGAGATGTTTAGGAAGAAATCTGCCCTTCCAAGAACCATGGAGCCTCTGAAGCCATCGCTCGTCCTGCAGAGTTGTCTGTTTGGCCCCCCCCCCGAGCAGAAAGATGAAGAAGCATCCCATCCCATCAGAAAGTTGAAGATTAGAATCCTCTCATCTCGAACGACCTCGTGCCTCCTTGCCCGTGGTTGGGGGTGCTCTCTGCAGCCAGAGGGTGTGACCCTCTCTCTCTGACCCTTGGCCTTCAGAGCTGTCCTAGTTATTGGGTTAACACTTGATAGAGATGTTTTCCCGAGTGCAGACAACTCAAAGTAATGGATTAGCACATTATCATTCAATTACAAAATTAGGATAGGCCCCTCAGAATTATTTGGGAGCCTTCCTGACACATGCACATGCATACATGTAAGGTTTGTGTTAGTCATTTAACATGCAAGAATCATATACTCATCAGTCCAAAGCAGAGAAATGTTATTTTAAGTTAAATGTGAGCTAGTCCCTGTGGATATAACCCTTTCTCAATTATTCTAAATGTTAAATTAATTCACCATTTACCGTTTGATAAAAGATTAGTTTATCAGAAGTACATTTCCTCTTCCATAAAACATAGGTTTGAGAAATGAATGTTTCAATATGAGATCAATTACTCAAATATAATTGACTCTCCCCTCCCTTTTCTTACATATGTCACATAATGTAATAACAACGTAGGAGTCTATTTAAACATGGTATCGTCTATAAGCTATTAAGCGAGAAAACTCAGTATCAGCATGCAACTTGCAAATAACTCTTCTCTCTTTCCTATCCCTCTCTTATCCTCCTCTCTCTATTCTCTCTTCCACATCCCTCTCACATCCTCATCTCCCATCTCTCTCACAGCTCTCTCTATTCTCTCTTACTTCAGTTAGATATGAAATAAAACATACGAGTCCATGTAAGCATGGTAGAGGTCATAACCCATCACTCGAGAAAACTCAGTATCAGCTGTGCGCAACTAACAAAAACAATTGTGAGAACCATATATTATGCAGGAAATGCACACCTTTGTTGAAAAAAACAAAAACAAAGCATCTCTGATTTGGGAGGAAAAGCTTCATCCCCCTTAACATCTGAGTTACCACTGAAGGCATAGCATGAATGATAGTGGGCGTCTGAGGGTGTCTTTACTGAGAAATGTCATACAAATTGATATTTGATTTGATATACTTTATTAATCCCCGTGGGGAAATTGTTTCTCTGCATTTGACCCATCCTAGTGTTAGGAGCAGTGTGCTGCCATTTTGAACGGCACCCGGGGAGCAGTGTGGGGAACGGTGCCTTGCTCAGGGACACCTCGGTAGCACTTGGTCTTGAACTGGTGACCTTCCAGTTGCCAAGCCAAGTCCCAATCGACTTCGCCACCAAATTTTGAATTTGGGGGCGGGCAAGATTTGACCAAGATTTGACCTGTTATTTTCTCTTTTTGTTTGCCTTCAACATGGTCTCCATCACTTCAGTCATGCATTCTTTTATACTTCAGTTATTATCCAGTGGAGAGTCCTTACCTACTAACCTAGTTAAATCAAAGTGGTTGCTTTTTTTTGGCTGGGCAGTGTAGTTTTACACACCGTCTTATTTGACTTTCTCAGGACTTAAAACTGTTTTTTGGGGGCAGACCCCCTCAAAGAAAAACATATATTTACACACGTAAGGTCATCATCTTAATAGTTTTGTATGCTCATCCGTGAGCAGAGCATCAAGTTGACGTATTACAGCTGAATGCGGCGATTACCATTTTGTTCAGCAAAACGCCTCACAAACGTATTAAGATCAACAGCTTTAGTGCGTTTTGATTCAATGCTGAGTGCAGCCAAACTGACAGTCTCTTCTCTGTCAGTGTAGACCGCAAATACCTCATTCCTTCAGTGCTTGGGTCCGAATGCTTCTCGTTTTGCACCGTCCCGTTCAAATGAAATCGCCGCCAATCATATGTCCACGCTCGCGCCAGGACCGGGGGAGGGGTTACATGACGTGCATCTTGTGCTGCATTCACTTGCACTCGGACATTAGAGACTTTCTCTCATAAATGTCCGATGAGCGCTGTTTGCAGTCTATGGACATAGCGGATCATTTTGACTCGTTGCGTTGTGGCGATGTCTCGCAGATAACACAGATAATACATATGAAAAGTATAATTTGCTCAGAGTCCAGAGACAGTTGTGGACCGGAGTCCGTACTTTGAGGATGCCTGGTCTATATAATGTAAATATATGTAGTAGACAGTAAACAGGCCCCTGACATCAGGCCTATACTAAAAATGGTAGGGGCTTTTCACAGCTTGCCAATCTTACAGGCATCCTCTGCATAGCAGTATGGATAGCCTTAAAAAAACAAACAAACCACTCCGTGGTAACGAGAGTCATATTTCTGACCCTTGTGTCCTAAGTGAAGCCGTTAGTCTCATCTGACTGACCCAAGGGTTTGGAGCTGGTGTGACAGGGAGGCTTCCAAGTGTTCAGAGCAGACGTCAAGCTTTCAGTTCATGGCTCAGTGGGGGGGAAGCAGACCCATGTGAGACAGTATCAACGGCTGTAAAGTTCAGTTTGAGGAATGTCATTCTCTCTGTGAGCAGGAAATGGTGTCCATTCTCGGACCAGACCATTAATGTCATGTAGCGCAGCCATAGCATCTCTGTGACTGCACACAGCCGGTCTGTAGTAGGGCCGAGCTGGATGACTTTTAGTGAAGCCGTCCGAAGTCATAGACAACAAACGGAACACAGGGTCATCAATGTCTCTCTTTACCAGTGGCCCAATCATAAAAGAAATTAGTGCGAAAAATGTGGAACACTAATCCATCATGTGAAATGTTGAGTTAATTTAAATAATTACTTATGGGATGAAATCAAATTATCATTAATATTAGAAACTAAAGTCAGTTCAAATAGGACTTGCACGGATCAGAATCTAATCAATACACCATTTTTCCAGCTCTGTAATAAAAAGGATAACAAGCAGGGATGCAAACTTGTCACCTTTTGAATCCAAAATAGGTCGTTTGTGTGATTCATGTAGATCTGCAATACAAATATTATTTGGGGTATGGGCAAGGTTGCCAACTCTGGGTACCTGGCTGGAGTGAGATTTCGATATCATGGGTTTAATTACACACATGCGCACGAAATGACTGCTATCGTGTCAGTAGCGGGACCTTAGCATATATGTAGGATATGTATATAATATATATATAAATGCACAATATTGGACTCAGACTATAAAAGGGCACACAGTTTCATTCACTAATGAAAGTCAAACACATGTTTGTTTCCACTGTTTTATTGTGTGCCTGTCATGATAAGCAATTAATTGACTTATCAGCTCCTGAGTATTTTTGTTGGGTAATCTATGGTAGGGCTAACCCATACAGTGGTGGGGCTCAAGTCAGTATTTGAAATGTAATTACATACACGCTTATTTCCCTGTCTCAATCCAAATTGAACTGTATGAAATAAAAGGGCACATTTGTGTGACACAATTGACATGCTAAAAACCCAACCCCCGCAGCGGCGCTGTCTGGGGGGATTTTTTTTGAAATACTAACAAAATACACATTCTCTCTTGAGATGAAAAATAAATCCATCTATTACTACACGACATATTTAAATGAAGCTGAACCTGCTGCTCCTCACAGAGGAAAAAAAGGCTGTGTGAATTACTTTACATTCGTGGATAAGGGTGGACATCCCCCACTGTCCTGTGTGTGAAAATGGAAGACAGCCCACACACCTATCAATCCTCAAACCGTGGGGTCTTATTTCATTATGTGATGATTTCTATCAACACGTAATGTTGTATCAATGTATATAGAGATGTGTTACCGCAAAATTATTCTCTGTCGGGACTTCCTGCAACAACACCACGCCGCCACCTCGATTCTGATAGGCCAGAATCTATTATCAAAGATGTCCTATTTGAGAAGACGATCACTACGTGACAATCTGCAGCCGTGAGCTGTTATGTGCCAACATTGCCGCATGGTGTTCATATCATGTGGTCCGGAGTGACTCTTACGGAGCGTGAAGTGAACTGAAAAAATGTTCTGGCTAACGTTAGCTTTAGTACTCAGATCTTGTTGTTGAGTAGAAGTACCAGAGTGTAGGAATACTATGTTACAGCAAGAGTACTGCATTAAAAATGTTACTCAAGTAAAAGTATATAGGTATTCTCATCAAAATATAGTGGAAATAGCGACAGTAAAGGTAGTCGTTGTGCAGATTGGTCCATTTCAGAATAATATATATGATGTGTTTTATAATGATTTATTATCAAAGTGTTCTCAAAGCTGGTGAAGGTGCAGCTCGTCTGAAGTAGTTTGTATACTGCAGGGTAGCTGGTGGATTTACTCCAGGTGGAACTAAAGTCTGATTTAACACTTGATTATATTTCACATAATTCATCCAGATCCGTAAAGTAACTAAAAGGTATGAAATACATGTAGCGGAGTAGAAATACACCATGTACCTCTGAACTGTAGAAGAATAAAGTAGCAAAACATTTAAATACTCAAATAAAGTACAAGTATCTCAAAATAGTGCCCAAGTATAGTACCTGTTGACTTTATGAACTTAGTTACTAAAAATGAAAGACATTAAGCATTAAAAAGAAAAGCTAATAAAATAAGCATTAAAAGAAAAAAATACATGGATAAAAGTTACAGTGCAGTCTAAGATATGAATAGTTCAATTAAAAGCAGCGACAAAGAGAAAAGTCTTCAGCCTGGATTTAAAAGTAGTAAGAGTTGCAGCGGAGCTGCAGGTCTCTGGGAGTTTGTTCCAGATATTTGGAGCATAATAACTGAACGCTGCTTCTCCATGTTTAGTTATGACTCTGGGGACAGAAAGCTGACCAGTCCCTGAAGACCTGAGAGATCTGGATGGTTCATAATTTAGCAGGAGGTCAGAAATGTATTTTGGGCCTAAAACCATTCAGTGCTTTATAAACCAGCAGCAGTATTTTGAAATCTATTCTTTGACACACAAGAAGCCAGTGTAAAGACTTCAGAACTGGTGTTTTCTTAGTGTCAGTGAGGACTCGTGTGTGTGTGTGTGTGTGTGTGTGTGTGTGTGTGTGTGTGTGTGTGTGTGTGTGTGTGTGTGTGTGTGTGTGTGTGTGTGTGTGTGTGTGTGTGTGTGTGTGTGTGTGTGTGTGTGTGTGTGTGTGTGTGTGTGTGTGTGTGTGTGTGTGTGTGTGTGTTTGGTTGGGGGTTGCCAAATGTTCCTCAAAACCCCCCAATGGTCGCTCTGTGGTCTGCTCAGATTCTCTGCCCCTCCAAAGGTCACACCTGTGTGTGACCTCGGGTGCAGGATTTTTAGGAGCAGAGGAAGGGGGAGATTCTGTCTAAAATGCAAACCTCTCCATGACTTGTCTTTAAAACGTTCTTTAAGTCCTGTATTAAGTCTTCTGTTATGTAGCGGAAAATCCCATTTAAAAATGAAGAGCAAAATAGTTTAGTTTACTTCTCTGTCTGTTCGGATTTGGAAATATTTATGATTTATTTTGTGTGCTCGTGAACGAGAGAAGGAGAAAACAACAACAACCTTTGAACTGCAATTACTTATTACTTAATTACCAACCTTGAAGAAAACAGAACCATATAAGTACATCAGGTTTCATAGAGCCAAGTATTTCATGCATGAGTCTGGTTCTGTCTTATCCTCTTTGTTTCGGAATGTGTTTAGAATTAAGATTAAGAATAAATGAAACAAATAATACAACATTGAGCTGTTTGAGCTTTTCATACGTTATCATTATTGTTTTATTTTTCTGAAGTCATTTAATTTTGGTGAGATAACTAAAGTTTAGTTCATTTTACCCTGGCTGTGGACTGATTCATTAATAGTTGTTACAACGCATGCACAAGACGGCAGGTAGACAAACAAACACGAAACAATTATACAAACAAACATGAACTCGCAACAAGTACCAGCGTGACAGAAAACTTCATTCCGCTCAATTTAGTCCGAATTAGGGAGTCTCAAAGGGGGTAGGGAATTATAGGAATGGAGCACCTTGACTCGCACATCCACCTTTGTACAAGTGCTAATACACCCGCCATTGAGTTCACCCCAACGGTGAAACACAGTTTTGATTCTACGCTTGCTTGCCACTGCCCACCTGTGATCAATTAGCCTATAATTGTTATGTATGCACCCCGGACCGCCACCAGCAGGTCCAGCAACGTAGGGAACGCTTTCAAGCAACGCAGGAAATGCTCCTCCAGCAGAGTAAAGAGCTGTGGCGCGTCAGGTGATGCACGCACCTCGTGCTGTCCCAGAATTTCCAGCAATGCAGAACATGGTCACAGACAACGATTGCTTTTAGACCATCCCGTTTTTTAATTGAGATGGCGGTGGTGTGAGTTAAAGCTTAGACAAAAAAAGGCTGTGACTTTCTTCCTGTCTTCCAACAACAGCCAAATTTAACAACTCATCAGTTATGAAACACAGCTCCATGTCACATTTCCCGCATACCACCCTTCCCATTTAGAATCGTTCTGTTTAGTTCCAAATCGACAAATGGTGTGAGGAAAAGAATATGTGGCACTCTGTGCTTCTCCCTCTCTGTCTGCTCTCCGCAGGGGGTCGGGTGAAATCACACACACCCAGCAGCAGCTGCAGGCAGATTTGAGCCGATTTCTGCTGTTAATTTAAACCAGTTTGACCACTGAGACCTCCAGAATTCGGCGATTTTAAAAAAAATCTATCACATTGCAGCAGCTCTGTTCTTTTTTTACAGGTAATTTTATGATACCGTCAACCTCAGATACTGGCAAGCAATCTCAAAATGGAAATGTACTTACCAGCCTCTGAAGATCTTTTGGTATCCTGTTCGCGACGCCAATGTGTAAGAGAAACTTCTGTTGCAATGGAAATCAGGACACGGGAGGAGCAGGAATTCTGAATGTCAAACACTGGGATTTATTGAGAGATCCAACGGCCGGGAGCATTGGCAAGGTTTTCACACAACTCCTCATGTCAATCCTAAAAGTTACACAGAAACACAGCGCAAATCTACACAGAGAATATAGGAGGTGCCTATATTCGCGCTCTTTTCCATCCTAATCGATCACACATGTTTAGAGACAAAGAAAGTCTGTTAAAGTCATCTGCGCAGTTGGCCACCCTCCCCCACCGGAAGGCAGGACCTTTGACCTGTGCCCTGCTCTAAGTTGCAGGCAAGACACAGGAAAACACTAAAATTCTCCCCTGCACAGATATCATTAAAATATTATCTAACACCGTGGACAGTTCACGAGCTCAGTCACTTCATAACACCAAAGATGGATCGCGGTAAACGCTCTAAAGTGAGGCTCCACTACACTAAAAAAGAAAAGACAAGGCACAGTGTAATGCCTGTTAAAATATATTGAAAGTTAGAAACGGAGATGGTTAGATAAAATGTGCAAAAACGTTTATGTAGCATTTCTTTATTGTCGAAATGATGACATTTATAACGGGATCAAATCAAAGTGAATGGCCTGCTGCTGCTGAATGCATGGGGCAAGTGACTGGAACAAGTTGTACAAGTTATTACATCGTTTCAGATAATAATAATAATGATAATTCATTATATTTAGGGGTACCTTTCAAAGCACCCAAGGACACCTTACAATTCATAACATATTCTAAGGAAAGGTTTTAAGACAGTACAAATAATGCAGTCCGGCTGATGGAAAGTATTCCAAAAGTATTCTAAAAGTAATCTGCCACCAGTCCCGGCGGGGATTGTTGTTAGCTTCTGATGCGCAGAACAAAAATCTGGCCCACCCTATTTTTTACAGGCCCACCCTAAAGTACATTTCTGCCTACGCTACTGGCTGTAGCGGAAGTTTAGTAAAATGATGTTTGATGAAATACTTCAAATCTCCACCCTGCATAATTGCACTTGCTTCAGTTGCTTGCTACTTTCCAAGAGCGGTGATGACAGTTACAGTACAAACTGAAGTTGATGCGATTTGATTGGATTGTGAGGCAAGGGAAGCCAGCCTCCTCTGGATTGGTCTTGGCATGGCCCTGACCAATCACATGGGCATAACGTGAGCCTCACCTGATTGGTCAATCCCTCCTTTTGTTCACCAAGGGAAGCCAATTTTGGCAAGCCTCCTCTCGCAACAGAGAGTGTAATCTACTGTTTCACCATAACATCTAGAGGGGCGCAGTTTCACTCTTTGTAAAATACTCAATGAGAATGGGGGAGAGATGGGCCGGCAGCAACACACAGCACAGAATAATTACCGAAACTAAACAAATTTGTGTCCGTTCGGGTCGTGGAAGACCGGAAGCTGTGGGGTTCATAAAAACATGTTCTTACTCAATATCAAGCCACGATTGTTATTTTTATTTTAAAGCGTATAATTTCGGACTTTTTTTGTCATCTGTGAGGAAAAGAAATGGGGCCAACCTCCTGCTGGCAGAATACTGAAATCTGTATTTTTTTTTATCTTTTTTTCCTTGTAATTTGTTATTCTTTTCTAAATAACACAGTGTTATTTACTCACCAATAACACACAATTATCCTTGTTTTTATTTATTTGTTTAATTCCATAATCTCTGGCTTTTTTGGCGTCCGTCAGGAACTGAATTTCAAAATACAATTAACCGGAAACAGACGTAGGTCTATAAGGGACATTTCGAGCATCATTGCGATACACAGCCACTGAACTGGTTACCCAAGATCATCAGCTATGGTTTAAGCTCGCTGATTGAATGTTTTAGCCAATGCATGTAGGGCTATGGTGTTAATGCCATATGAAATCGAAAAACTTTTTTTTAAAAGAGTGTTCTTGCTTTTCTCTTTGAAAGTCATCACATAACGGCATTGTAATACACGGTTCGGCTGCATTACAAATTACAGATCTGCCGTAGTTCTTTATTTATAGAGCCCTGATGAGAAGACCTTTGGAAAAACTGGAAGAAATGCTGACGAATGATTTGAGGCACGAAACATACTACCAATAGAAATACATTGCTTTTAAAATTGTTCTGTGTGACACGAAAAAAAGGGGGAAATCGTGTATCAATAGATTACATGTTGTGACTATAACACAACATGCCGTGAGTGCTGTGAGTTGTTGTCCCCTTGTTCTCCATCACTCTCCCATTCCCCCCGCCCCCTCTCTCCCCTCCAGCCTGCATCATTGACTGGAGGCGAGCAGCTTTGCAGGGCGGTGTCTCTGACTCACTCTTTATCCTCCTCTCTTTCTCTCCTCCCGTCCCTCTCTGCCAGGATAATTAAGCATGTCAGAGTTCTGCTGACTTAGCACAATCGAGAGAGAGAGAGAGAGAGAGAGAGAGAGAGAGAGAGAGAGAGAGAGAGAGAGAGAGAGAGAGAGAGAGAGAGAGAGAGAGAGAGAGAGAGAGAGAGAGAGAGAGAGACTCCCCTCCCCTCCCCAGTGAGGCTGTGGCTCAGTTGATAGTGTGCTGGACTTCGAATCAGGGGATAGCAGGTTCAAACCCCACTGCAGTCAGCATGTCGTTGTGTCCCTGAGACACTTCACCCCAAAGTGCTCCTGTGGGGATTGCTTACAGTATTGAGTATGTAAGTCGCTTTGGATAAAAGCGTCTAACAAGTGACATGTAATGTTTGTGTGTCTGTGTATACCTCAGGGAGATGGAGTCAGGCTAAACGGCAGCTTTTAACCCTCTCTACCTGCTTTGTGTCAAACCTCCTGCTGGCCTGAAACAGACACGGGGGGGGTCATCCTGTCCCCTTTAATGCACCTGTGCAGTTAGCACAGGATGTGTGTACACACTATTCATACATTCAGTAGAGTCCATTCCTGCAGTCTGCAACAGTATATAAAACTAGTTTTTTGAAAGTGTAACATTACTGTGATTATCTGAAGAAATCTAGAAAACGTTCTGGGCAGTTTTAGATTAATGATAATGGGCCTTTGGTCAGTGTTGTTGTGTCCCGTCAAAAGTGTTGAGTCTAGTCATGTTTAGCAATTTTTTGTCTTGTCTCCCACTTCCTGTTTTATTTTGGTACTCACCTTTTGTGTTTCATTCCAGGTCCCTTCACTCCCTATCCTTGTGTGTGTCTCCCGCTCTCATCAGCGTCAGCCCCGCCCCTGATTGTTTCCACCTGTGCCCAGTTACCTTTTGTTTGAATTCCCCAGCCTTCCTTTGCCTGATTCAATGAAAGTGGTGATCAGCAATTGTGTATGTTCAAATGTTTAATGTGAAGGATATCATAAAGCCTTAATGCAATCGAATGTAAAACTAAAAAGTTATGATTGATGAAAGTAGTAAATCGGTCAGATGGATAATGGGAGTGTTTAGTTGTTTTGTCATTTATGCCAAAAATCAACTGTCATCTATTTTCCTTCATGGCTGAACCATCCTCGCTTGTACATCTTAAGGACTCAGTCAAACTCATCACATTTTAATATAAATGTTTATTTATTCATCATTGTAATATACATCAGATGAAATGAGGTGAGGATAAGGTGAACATCCCTGACTGAGTTAGTTCTAGTCCTTGAGCTAATACATAATGAGGCTAACATGGATCTACACCCATTTAGATGCAAGATGGATGATATCTTTATCATGATGAAATCACCTGACAGTAATAATGGGGCAGTCTGCCCTCGCCCTCTTTATGCACTTTCCTCCAGAACAGACGTACAGTAGTGGTGCATCAGATGGATGAGTGTTGTGTTTTGCAGCTTAAGGTGCAGAGAGAGCACCAGGTTAATATTCACTGGTTACCGTCGACAGAGAGAAACCTCATAAATATGTCCTCAGGTTGCCTGCTCACTGTCGGCTTTAACGCTCTGCCCACGCATACTCCCACACACAAACACACGTGCACGATACACAGTCAGAAACGCGTGAAACACAGACTCACGCAAATGCACACACAAAGACACACACAAAGACATACTCACGCACACAAATGGTCGCACACACGCTACATAGCCAACCGAGCAGCAGATCTCAGCAGGCAGCCCGTCAGGCTGAGCCAGAATAACGTCTGAAACTCAGCAACCTCTGCCATCATATCAGCAGCTCAATCAGGGCAGATAGGCAGTCTGGCTGTTCACCTAAACAAATCAAGGCTGGTTAAATGAAAAATATGTGTTGCACAGACGAGACGGCGTTTGTGCAGAAAAGGTTGTGTATCGTAATCTGTTGACCGTCATCAGCCGCCTGAGGCATCAAGGATGAGAAAACAGACTGAGGCAGAGTCAAATGCAGCAGTCAGGCAGGGTCTCAGGAAAGACTGTTATGTTGAATAATGGGAAATGTAGGATCAATGGAATTTGGTGCGTGGTCAATACTAGGTACCCATTTACTTGGACCAAATCTGTCTTGTGTTTGCTTCTAGCTTTATGGAAGTGAAATATCTAAATGCTTTGGTAAAACGTGCTTCTGTGATGTTAACCATTTCTTGCAATTCAGACAAGAATCTCACTTAAAAATTCCTAATTGTTGTGGTGCCCAGCAGTCAATAATGCTCCCAAGAAGACATATATTCATCTGACAAAAAGACAAAACCTGTACTGTATGTAAAATATGCTGAAATGCTAATACTGTGGATTCTGGGTTGACTGATTCCATCAAGTCAATAAAATAGTTTAAGCTTTGTTTCCTGTCCTATCTGTACTGTTGGCAAGCCTCACTCTTATAGTGGAGCAGATAAGTGTGATTTTTTGGCAGAATCTGCTGACGAAACTGAATACTTGTCGTGGATCATAAATATATCAACAATTAAACAACATCTTCAATTTCTCTTCACACAATACGTCTCCTTGCAGTATCACTAATTCGGCTGACTTTTACATTTGATCTAATTATAATTATATTTACACCATAACGGTGCACAGCTAAAAAAGGACTTGTAGTTTTTAAAGATATTACTGATTTTCTTTGAATATAAGAATGTAAATACTGAGTCTGAAATAGTATAGATGAGAGTAACACATGCGTCACTTCCGGGCAAAAATAACGGCTCCGCCCACTTTTGGGGGAAAACAACGCTGTCAGTTGAACGGCGGTCAATACAAATTTTTTGCCAATCCGATCAGAAATTTAAGAAAACCGGAGATTTTTGGATCTTCAAAGAGCCCGATTACAATGGCCAGACAGGCAAACTATTACATTAAATCATTGGAAAACGACGATCGGGCTGGTTAAATTAAAAGCTGGTTAAATTAAAAGCAGCAGGCGGGGCTGTTATTTCGCCAGCTATTACTCTCACGAGCGAGGTGGAAAATAATTGTTTTATGATGCCAAAAAGCTGCTGTGTCGTGTATTGCACCTCAAACATAAAAAAAACCCCGGAGTTACGTTTTTCTGTACTTCCTCTAAGAAAAAGGGACAGTAAAATTAGAGCTCTGTGGCTTCAGGCTATTCACAGAGAGGACGAAAATCACAATCAATGGGACCCGGCCAGTCAATACGTGTACGTCTGTGGTAAACACTTCATCACAGGTAAATGATGATGCTAACGAGGCTAATATCAATCGTTGAAGTAAATAGATGTAATGTTAAAAGTTTAAGAAGTGGAAGTAGATGCTGCATTGAAATATAAAAAACGGACAAACCAAGGAAATCAGCCTGCTGCCTGTACACACAGGGTGACATTAGAGAACAGCTCATTTGGCTCAGACTGAAGCAAACTTATCAATTCATGTAAAAGTTAAAATTGGTGAATATTGAGCGAAATGGGGGGGGGCGGGTTATTATCAAAACAGTCATTATGGTAATTATTTTATGATCTACATATTTTATAGGCGCAGTGAACTTAACCAAAAAACTGTCAAGTTTGTCTCTGTATTTGGCTAACACCTACCTTCATGGTTTAAGGATACCATGTGAATGACGGCGAGCATCCAGATTATGTTCCATCCATATTCCCACAACGACCATCGTCAGAAGGCTCAAAGAGGCTAAAGCGATACCAAAGGAGAGATGCTGTTTCTCAGCATGAGGTCCTGCCAGCAAAAAGGCAGCGAATAAAGCCACCTACAGAGGCTTCTCCTACTGAAACCCCTGAATATTTTGATAGTTTATCCTGAAGCCCCTTTCACTGAAGATTCACTTCCTCAGCCCTGATGATTATGAACTGAGTAACACGCCAGTATTACATAGGCAGCAGGTTTCCATTGCCATAGAGGTTGCCAATCTCAGGAGAGAAAGAGATGAGGCAAGAAAAGAACTCCAGAACTGGTCTAAGGAGCGTTTGTCTGTTCATGCTATTAAAGGAAATGACAGTGCATGCAGGGCCATGACTGGGCTCAGCTGGTCAGTTTTTGACTGTCTTCACCGATATTTAGTTCAGTTCATCAAATCATCACCAAAAGGTTTTAGATTGTCTACCCAGGACCAGCTCTTCCTTTGCTTGCTCAAGCTACGCCAAAATCCATCGATTGCTTTGCTGAGCCAAATACTACACAAACCAGAACCCACCGTCCGCCACATATTCCAACGTTGGCTGAATCTTTTGTATGCGAAAATCACTTTCCTCATTCACTGGCCTGACAGGGAGTGCATCACCCAAACCATACCACCAGTGATGAAGGCCAACTTTCCGCGCCTCACATCAATTATAGATTGCTTCGAGATCAGAATTGAACATCCAAAAGCCCTTAAAGCCAGGTAAAGGTGCCAATATTTATGGTTTAGCTAGGTAGCTTTGACAGTGTTCGTACACAGGTCTGAATAAGTAATACGAATGAGTTTGATAATTTACAGGTCTTGTTTTTTAAATGTATGCTCAGATAGAGGGATGCTCATTGTACCCAGCCGCTGCATGCATCATATCAAATATTAAGGTCCATTAAAGGTTTGAAATCTTAAACTTGAAAATGAGTCCTGTTCATCTAACCGTGTTTTTGTTTCTTCTTTTCAACAGGGCAAAATCATACTCTAATTATAAGAAGTGGACTACGGTCAAATATTTCATAGTGTGTAGTCCTGCAGGAAACATCACCTTCTTGTCCAAAGAGTTGGGGAGGAAGAGCATCAGATGTCAAGATAGTTAGGGAATCTGGCTTTATTTCACCCCTCTACCACCATCCTGGGGACCAGGTAATGTTTCATCTTACATAAAGTGCACATATTCTACACTAACAGTTCATCACATGCATTTTTTTGGTAATCATTATGGACAAGTGTTGTTATTTACTGTTTGACTGCAAACATTAAAAGCAAAAGGCCTACATCTTATGCATTACTTGTTTTAGATCTTGGCTGATCGGGGTTTTACTCTGAAAGATGAGTTTGCCTTACTTGGTGCCAGTCTCGAAACCCCAGCCTTCACTCTCGGCAGGAAACAACTCCCAGGCAAAGACGTTGAAGAGTCAAGAATGAAATCAAAATTTCGGATTCATATTGGTAAGTATACATTCATTATCCACAGACTGGTAAACTATTGCACATATCAATATGATGGAAAATAAATTAACTCTTTTACTAAATTAAGTTATATAAAAAACAGCACTAACGGACTGTAGCAAATTGTATAACAGTGCAAACAAAGTACTTAACAAACAATTACTGAGAACAATGGTAAAATGTGAAGTTTTATACTTGAAAATATTTTAAAACAACTGATGGGTGAACAGAACGGGTGATCGGTGTGCTGAAGCAAAGATTCCACATTCTGGATGGGCCGCTCCCTCTTTGCTTCGTAAAGACCCTGCGGGACGAGATGGAGAACAGGGATGTAGCCACACATGCATTTTCCAAACATTTGGACTACCTATGTTGCAAATGTATTATCTTTTCAATTTACACACGGCATCTATTGCACGTCTGTCCGTCCTGGGAGAGGGATCCCTCCTCTGTTGCTCTCCGTGAGGTTTCTCCCATGTTCCCCTTTAAACTGGGTTTTCTTCGGAAGTTGTTCCTTGTACGATGTGAGGGTCTAAGGACAGAGGGTCTGAGGACAGAGGGTGTCGTATTGTCATACTGATATTCTGTACACACTGTGAAGACCACAGAGACAAATGTAACATTTGTGATATTGGGCTATATAAATAAACATTGATTGATTGATTGATAGCCACCATTGACAAGATAGTACATACCTGTGCCGCCTTGGTCAACATGTCAGGTAGCATTGTGTTCAATAAAAACAGACAGGGGGATGTATAGGTCAAATCAGTCCTGCTGTCTTTTCTCTTTGAGTCACTTAGTTTGGGCCATGGCAGCAAAAGAACAACTCTTCAATGACTATCCTTCAGCTTTTTAAATCTACCTTACTGCTCTCCTCTCCTTCCAGGAATGACAGTTGACACCACGTAATTATTCTGTAAATGTAAATAAACTATGTATTAGGAATTGTCTTAGCTAGTATTAACCTAACAGCCACCTAACAACAAATGCTCGCAAATGTTAATGAACTATAATTATAAATAATTGTTTAGGTTTTGTGTTTTACCTGAAGCTCCTGTTCTGTGTCTGACACACTGTCTGTTGACTCCTGAAATTGTTATACATAATTTGTGATTATTTGTATTGTTTCATAATATTTGTGTGCCATGTATTACATAGTATAAAGATATAACAGACAGTGTATTTGCAGTCTCAAGTTTTTCATTCATTGCATAACTACACCTTAGTTGTGTATATGATATGATATGTCAATACATCTTAGAAAATCTTGAAATCTTGAAAGGGATGTGCAAAATAGCCATAATATACAGTCTTTAATTAACTATTAGTAGAGAATAACGAATATACTTTATTACTCGTTTCCATTCATGTCAATTGCAGATAAATGTTTAGTCTTCTCAAGCACCAACTATCAAATATCTCTCCTGATTGTTGGCACTTGACAATCACCTTACCTGAATTGTACTCAGGTGTAACTAAAGTTTGATTTAAGGGTTGTTTATATTTCACATCATTAATCAGATTCTGCAAAGTAACTCAAATAAGTGTAGTGGAGTAAAAATACCAGGTTCACCTCTGAATTGTAGTGGAGTAGAATTACAAAGTAACAATGAGCGGTATATGTTAATGCTGCGCATTATGGATACAAGCGATTGTCACCCATTTAGTAATTATATGTTTTACATTTGATAACACCAATGTGTTTAATACTGGCAACTTCTAATTGTGGGAAAAACGAAAACCTTCAGTAGAGACGTCCCATAGAACATTTTGTGAAACACAATAGCCAGCATGTGTAGTTCTGGAGGGGCGTTCGATTCCAGTTTTGGATAGTCTGGCGTGGTTTCGTTCCATTTCACACAGCTGTTTGACGCTCTGCGTAACCTTACGGGGACTGTAGTCCTAAACGATAGCTGGGGATTATGGGTAGTGTAGTGTCTTCAGCTATCCTAAACTCAGACACTCACAATGATGCTCGAAATGTCCCTTATAGGCCTACGTCTGTTTCCGGTTATTTTTATTTTGAAATTCAGTTCCTGACGGACGCCAAAAAAGCCCGAGATTATGGAATTAAACCAATAAATAAAGGCAAGGATAATTGTGTGTTATTGGTGAGTAAATAACAGTGTGTTATTTTGAAAAGAATAACAAATTAGAAGGAAAAAAAGATTTAAAAAATACAGATTTCAGTATCCTGAGGCTCTGAGCCCCATTTATTTTCCTCACAGACGGCAACAAAAGTCCGAAATTTTACGATTTAAAATAAAAGCAATAACTGTGGCTTGATATTGAGTAAGAACATGTTTTTATGAACCACACAGCTTCCGGTCTCCCACGACCCGACCGGAGAAAAATACGTGCTGCAGGCACGAAACACATTACCAGTAGAAATACATTGCTTTTAAAATCGTGCTGTGCAACATGAAAAAAAGGGGGAAATCGTGTTGGTGAACACGAAATGCCGTGAGACTGGGTCGGCCTGGACGCTGCAATCATGTTACTCACACTATCCGTGCTGAGTGTGCTGACGTATCGTACAATGTCCCACTGTCTGGCTACCTGCATAAAGTCAAGTGCTCTGCGCAGTTGTCGGCGAAATGTCGCTCCTCTGTTTTCATTTAAACAGCTCCTTATATCCGTTAGCGCAGCTAACTAGCACCAGATGCTAACAACAACAATACTCGTAAAGTGTGCGCGTTCTCTCTCTCTCGCTCGTGCCACACATACACACACCCTCCCGGTCCTCCCGATGGCCAGTCGGTGCCTGCCGGTGAGCGTGGAAGTGTGGTCTGCCGCAAGCGGGCGGCAGGAGTCAGCATCAGCTTGTAGATGGTATTTTAAACTCGATGCGCTCTGAAACTACGGGGCGGCCGAGGACAAAAAATACACATGCGTTAATCGCGTTAAAATAATTAGTGGCGTTAATTTTTTAGCGCGTTAACTTGACAGCCCTACTATTTACCTAATATATAATATTCCAATAACTTGCACATAGACTCTTATTGCACTATTTCACTTGCACTATATTTTTCTGTTTATCTGTGAATTTGTGTTGCACTGTTGGACACAGGTCTGTGACCTAAGATTTTCATTGTCATAACTACACTGTAGCTATGTTCGTATGACAAAATAAAAACCTTGAACCTTGACTGCATCACAGAATACATCAACTTCTGTGAGCAAACAACATTACCGGCTGTGAGGGAATAATTCTTCCTTACTCCTAAGATATTTAACCTTATTGCCTGTTGACGTTTACGACCAAACCCTAGCTCTGTTATCTCTCTTAAGGAATGGGAAGCTCCAGCTAAACCAACTCTAGGTCACAAAATGATTTACAGCTGTGGGAACGCTGGCTTTCTAAGCTCCACAGATGTTTACGCCTCCCCCAATATGCTCATTAACTCTCTGTAAACTAGTTAAAAGGTCTATCGAGGGATAGGCTGATCAGAATTGACATGACAACCCACTTGTGCAGTCAGAACCTTTTGCTGCTGTGACTTGTGATGTGAATTCTGCGGCCGTTGACTTGTAATAAACTACCAGTGTTTGACATCAAAGCTCCAACTCTCTTCATGTCTCTCTGAGTCCTGACTCTCCATTGCTGCAGAAGTTTCCCTTACACCGGCTAAAACTGTCAACTGTTTCCCCAACAATAAACCCTGGATTACTAGTGACCTGAAAACTCTTTTAAATAAGAAAAAGGAAGCTTTTAAATCTGGGAACAAATCACTGCTGAGGAGGATCCAGCATGAGCTGAGGGACAAGCTGAGGAGGGGCAGGGATTCCTACAGGAAGAAGCTGGAGGCCAAGCTGCAGCAGAACAATAGCAGGGATGTCTGGGCTGGGATGAAGACCATCACAGGGTTCAAAGGGAGAGACAGACTGACTGTGGGCACCCTGGAGAGAGCTAACAAACGTAACACCTGTTTTAATAGCTTTAGTTCTCTGCCCGCTGCTACTGTCTCCTCCACCTCCACCACTCAGCATCCCCCCTCTGCTACCCTTGCCTCTGAATCCCCCTATCCCCTCTGCTGAGCTCCCTGGACTCTACCACCATACCTTTGATGTGCCCCCTGTGAAGGAAATATTTAATGCGATCTGTGCATGGGAGACTGTTGGTATTTTCCCTATGTGTCCTGTTTGTAGTTTACACAGGGCACAGGTCAAAAGGTCCTGCCTCCCTGAGGGGGAGTGTGACCAAATGCACAGATGGTTGTTAATGGATCAGTCCTTGGTCTCAACATGTGTTGCATCGATTAGGATGAAAAGGGCGCAAACAGAGGCTCCTCCTTGATTATCTGTGTAGATTTGCGCTGTGTTTCTGTGTAATCTTCAGTGTTGGCTGGGGAATTACATGATGAAGTCGTGTGAAAACCCTGCCAATGCTCACGGCCGTGGCTCTCAATAAACCCAGTGTTTGATATAAAGCGGACTCCAGCTTCCAGTTCTTCCATCAACATTGCTGAGCAGAAGTTTCTCTCACAGATTGGCGTCGCGAACAGGACACCAACAGATTTTCGAATGCTGGTGAGTACATTTCTATTTTGAGATTGACTCGCCAGCGTTTGAGATCAACGGTGTATCAAAATTACCTGAGAGAACTGAGCTGCTGCATTTTTTTTTGGGTTTCTCTACTCATTTACATCTGGAGGCTAATCATAACCTCGGGAATCGGTGTCATGGGGGACTTTTGTCCTGGCCAATTTCCCCGTGGTTGTTGCTGGGACATGTGTCTACGAGCAAGCACGGCCTATGTGAAAACTATGAGAATATTTGGGGCTAATGATAACCTAGGAATATCGAATTTCATCAATCTCCTCTGTGTGTGCTTCTTGGAATTAACTCACCAGGCAATTACACACAACAAATATTCAGAGAAGCTTTTAAGAGATGCACCAGCAAAGTGGATTTTCTGAATTAGAAGCAATGTCGCAAGATTTGTATTTAAACAAATCGCCGAATTTAGGAGTTTTCAGAGGATAAATAGCATTTCTGCTGAGGTGCCGATTCTCCGCCCCCTGGGGAGAGCTGCACGTAGAAAAAAGGAGCATACAGCATTATCCGCGATTATTGACACTTTTGAACTAAAGAAAGTGCTCAATGTGTGGTTTGAGAATGTTGTATGAATTGCTGAATTTGGCTGTGTTTGCTGATACACGAGAATTATGAGTATAGAAGGCTCTCATAATTAATTGCCCCTCTGAAAGTCTCCCTAATTCGGATTAAAATAGGCTGGAAGAGTTTTTGTCAGGCTGAGTTGTTGAGAGTTTTTATGTTTGTTTGTCTAACTGCAGTGTTTGTTTGTATAATGGTTTCGTGTTTGTTTGTCTACCCGCCGTCTTGTGCATGCGTTGTAACAACTCATAATGAATCAGTCCACAGCCAGGGTAAAATGAACTAAAACTTCAGTTATTTCACCAAAATTAAATGACTTGAGAGAAATAAAACAATAATGTAAAGATGAAAAGCTCAAACAGCTCAATGTTGTATTATTTGTTTCATTTATTCTTAAATCTATGTATTATATGGTAATAATGAATAATAAAAAAAACGTAATGTATTGAACACATTCCAAAACAAAGAAGATAAGACAGAACCAGACTCAGACATGAGGACTGGCTTATCTATAGCCAGTTGAGAAGCACTTGAGGTGCTTGGCTCTGTGAGGCCTGATGTACTTATAGGGTTCTGTTTTCTTCAAGGTTGTGTCTTCCTAGTCGAATGTACTTAATGTAAGTCGCTTTGGATAAAAGCGTCAGCTAACTGCAATGTAGTCAGACAGTAATTGAAACTTTTGCGCTGTTGCTGCAAAATGAAAACCTTGTTGATTGTCTGTTTCCAACTGGCCACTGGAATCAGATAATTGATATACGTTGAAGTTCAATTACAGTTTAAATATAGTTTAACATTCTTTATTAAACTGTTTCAAATTATTTCTAGTACAATTGGTCTATACAGACATTACTACAATCCTAATAGTTGTCAAATACTGAGCTTATGAACAATAGAGTAAAGGTCGCTGGTTAAGCCAGGATCAATATACTTGTTGAGGTTTTATTGTGCACATAATAAATGTGTTTAAATGAATTGAGCAATTTTTTAAAGGAGTATAATGTTGCAATTTTTAAGATAAGTAATTGCAGTTCAAAGTTAGATGTTTTTTTCTCCTTCTCTCGTTCACGAGCACACAAAATAAATCATAAACATTTCCAAATCCGAACAGACAGAGAAGTAAACTAAACTATTTTGCTCTTCATTTTAAATGGGATTTTCCGCTACATAACAGAAGACTTAATACAGGACTTAAAGAACGTTTTAAAGACAAGTCATGGAGAGGTTTGCATTTTGGACGGAATCTCCCCTTTCCTCTGCTCCTAAAATCCTGCACCCGAGGTCAATCACAGGTGTGACCTTTGGAGGGGCAGAGAATCTGAGCAGACCACAGAGCGACCATTGGGGGTTTTATGGCCTAAAGGCACAAAGAGGAACATCTGGCTACCCCCAACCAAACACACACACACACACACACACACACACACACACACACACACACACACACACACACACACACACACACACACACACACACACACACACACACACACACACACACACACACACACACACACACACACACACACACACACACACACACACACACACACACACACACACACACACACACACACACACGTGTAAGTGATTTACAGTTACTAAATCAGCCTAAAGAACATATCTAGGATTAAAAGACTAATGTCACAGCAGGATTTGGAAAAACTTGTCCATGCCTTTCTCTTCAGTAGACTGGACACTGCAATGGTGTTTTCACAGGTCTCACTAAAACATCTATTAGAAAGCTGCAGCTGATTCAGAACGCCGCTGCTCGAGTCCTCACTGACACTAAGAAAGTGGATCACATCACTCCAGTTCTGAAGTCTTTACACTGGCTTCCTGTGTGTCAAAGAATAGATTTCAAAATACTGCTGCTGGTTTTATAAAGCACTGAATGGTTTAGGCCCAAAATACATTTCTGACCTCCTGCTAAATGATGAACCATCCAGATCTCTCAGGTCTTCAGGGACTGGTCAGCTTTCTGTCCCCAGAGTCAGAACTAAACATGGAGAAGCAGCGTTCAGTTATTATGCTTTTAATTGAACTAGTCATATTTTAGACCGCACTGTAACTTTTATCCATGTATTTGTCCTTTTAATGCTTATTTTATTAGCTTTTCTTTTAATGCTTAATGTCTTTCATTTTTTGTAAAGCACTTTCAATTGCCTTGCATTGAAAGGTGCTATATACATCTGATGGAGATGGATAGAGGCATTTATTTTAATTGTAGCAGTCAGTTTGTGGTTCTGGCAGCATTGTTGAGCATTTTTCATAGATGTGTTTTCATGCCTCTGTGTAAGGCTTAGTCTTTCTATCTGTATAGCCACTGGTGTAACTAAGTTCATAAACTCAACAGGGACTATACTTGTACTTTATTTGAGTATTTAAATGTTTTGCCACTTTATTCTTCTACTTCTACAGTTCAGAGGTACATGGTGTATTTCTACTCCACTACATGTATTTCATACCTTCAGTTACTTTGCGGATCTGGATGAATTATGTGAAATATAATCAAGTGTTAAATCAGACTTTAGTTCCACCTGGAGTAAATCCACAAGCTACCCTGCAGTCTACAAAGTACTTCAGACTAGCTGCAGGTCTACCAGATCAATCATTATAAAATACATCATATATTATTCTGAAATGGACCAATCTGCACAACGACTACCTTTACTGTCGCTATTTCCACTATATTTTGATGAGAATACTTTTCTACTTTCACTTGAGTAACATTTTTAATGCAGTACTCTTGCTGTAACGTAGTATTCCTACACTCTGGTACTTCTACTCAAGAACAAGAGTACTAAAGCTAACGTTAGCCGGAAAGGTTTTTCAGTTCGCTTCACGCTGAAAATGAAATAGGACCCCACGGTTTGATGATTGATAGGTGTGGGCTGTCTTCCATTTTTCACACACAGGACAGTGGGGGATATCCACCCATCCACAAATGTAAAGTAATTCACACAGCCTTTTTCCTCTGTGAGGAGCAGCAGGTTCAGCTTCATTTAAATATGTCGTGTAGTAATACTGTCGATGGATTTATTTTTCATCTCAAGAGAGAGTGTATTTTATGTTAGTATTTCAAAACAAAAAAAAAATCCCCCCAGACAGCGCCGCTGCGGGGTTGGGTTTTCAGCATGTCAATTTTGTCACACAAATGTGCCTTTTTATTTCATACAGTTCCATTTGGATTGAGACAAGGAAATAATCCAAACCTCTTGCGTGGCGTTTCACCGTCAAGGGGGCGATATAGCCATCTGTATGTCAAATATGTCTTATATGTCTTAAATGACATGATGAATTGGAAATGGGGGACCCTGATGTAAACAAGACGAAAGTCTTTCTCTGGTCTGCATCCCCTTGACAATTGTATTTTTTGAGCTGTACTGTACCCAATATACAAGCTGTTAATAAACTTTTCAATCAATCAATCAATATGTAATTACATTTCAAATACTGATTTGAGCCCCACCACTGTATGAGTTAGCCCTACCATAGATTACCCAACAAAAAAAAAAAAATACTCAGGAGCTGATAAGTCAATTAATTGCTTATCATGACAGGCACACAATAAAACAGTGGAAACAAACATGTGTTTGACTTTCATTAGTGAATGAAACTGTGTGCCCTTTTATAGTCTGAGTCCAATATTGTGCATTTATATATATATATTATATACATATCCTACATATATGCTAAGGTCCCGCTACTGACACGATAGCAGTCATTTCGTGCGCATGTGTGTAATTAAACCCATGATATCGAAATCTCAATCCAGCCAGGTACCCAGAGTTGGCAACCTTGCCCATGCCCCAAATAATATTTGTATTGCAGATCTACATGAATCACACAAACGACCTAGTTTGGATTCAAAAGGTGACAAGTTTGCATACCTGCTTGTCATCCATTTCATTACAGAGCTGGGAAAATGGTGTATTGATTAGATTCTGATCCGTGCAAGTCCTATTTTAACTGACTTTAGTTTCTAATATTAATGATAATTTGATTTCATCCCATAAGTAATTATTTAAATTAACTCAACATTTCACATGATGGATTAGTGTTCCACATTTCCCCACTCATTTCTTTTATGATTGAGCCACTGGTAAAGAGAGACATTGATGATCCTGTGTTCCGTTTGTTGTCTATGGCTTCGGACGGCTTCACTAAAAGTCACCCAGCTCTGCCCTACTACAGACCGGCTGTGTGCAGTCACAGAGATGCTATGGCTGTGCTACATGACATTAATGGTCTGGTCCGAGAATGGACACCATTTCCTGCTCCCAGAGAGAATGACATTCCTCAAACTGAACTTTACAGCCGTTGATACTGTCTCACATGGGTCTGCTCCCCCCACCGAGCCATGAACTGAAAGCTTGACGTCTGCTCTGAACACTTGGAAGCCTCCCTGTCACACCAGCTCCAAACCCTTGGGTCAGTCAAACGGCTTCACTTGGGCACAGGGGTCAGAAATATGATTCTCGTTACCACAGAGTGGGTTTGTTTGTTTTTAAGGCTATCCATACTGCTATGCAGAGGATGCCTGCAGGTTGGCAAGCTGTGAAAAGCCCCTACCATTTTTAGTATAGGCCTGTTGTCAGGGGCCTGTTACTGTCTACTACATATATTCACATTATATAGACCATGAGGCTGCACGGAGCTTAGGCTAAAAATACAACCATTCTGTTCTGCTCTAAAGATTCAATTTATAGATTCTATATCAAAATAGTTTGTTCTTATTGTTTCCAATGATAACGTCACCTTAAGTGGAGGAATGCAAACCTGTTTTCAAATGTAAGGTTTTGAATTTGTTTGACATTTCTCAGTAAAGACACCCTCAGACGCCCACTATCATTCATGCTATGCCTTCAGTGGTGACTCAGATGTTAAGGGGGTTGAAGCTGTTCCTCCCAAATCAGAGATGCTTTGTTTTTGTTTGTTTGTTTTTTTTCAACAAAGGTGTGCATTTCCTGCATAATATATGGTTCTCACAATTGTTTTTGTTAGTTGCGCACAGCTGATACTGAGTTTTCTCGACTGATGGATTATGACCTCTACCATGCTTACATGGACTCGTATGTTTTATTTCATATCTAACTGAAGTAAGAGACAATAGAGAGAGCTGTGGAGGAGAGAATAGAGAGAGATGTGGAAGAGAGAATAGAGAGATGAGGATAAGAGAGGGATAGGAAAGAGAGAAGAGTTATTTGCAAGTTGCGTGCTGATACTGAGTTTTCTCGATGAATAGCTTATAGACGATACCATGTTTAAATAGACTCCTACGTTGTTATTACATTATGTGACATATGTAAGAAAAGGGAGGGGAGAGTCAATTATATTTGAGTAATTGATCTCATATTGAAACATTCATTTCTCAAACCTATGTTTATGGAAGAGGAAATGTACTTCTGATAAACTAATCTTTTATCAAACGGTAAATGGTGAATTAATATAATATTTAGAATAATTGAGAACGGGTTATATCCACAGGGACTAGCTCACATTTAACTTAAAATAACATTTCTCTGCTTTGGACTGATGAGTATATGATTCTTGCAGGTTAAATGACTAACACAAACCTTACATGTATGCATGTGCATGTGTCAGGAAGGCTCCCAAATAATTCTGAGGGGCCTATCGTATTTTTGTAATTGAATGATAATGTGCTAATCCATTACTTTGAGTTGTCTGCACTCAGGAAAACATCCCTATCAAGTGTTAACCCAATCACTAGGACAGCTCTGAAGGTCAAGGGTCAGAGAGAGAGGGTCACACCCTCTGGCTGCAGAGAGCACCCCCAGCCACGGGCAAGGAGGCACGAGGTCTTTCGAGATGAGAGGATTCTAATCTTCAACTTTCTGATGGGATGGGATGCTTCTTCATCTTTCTGCTCGGGGGGGGGGCCAAACAGACAACTCTGCAGGACGAGCGATGGCTTCAGAGGCTCCATGGTTCTTGGAAGGGCAGATTTCTTCCTAACCTCTCCCATCACGGGGGTGGAATCTGGATGTGCCACTTGGAATAGGCTCTGCTCTCAAGCAGACAGCAGAAGGAATGCAGGCAGATGAGCCTCTGTTTCACTGGGAGATCATAAAGTGCTCACTGAATGAGCCACAAAAGCAGAGCAATTGGGGGGTTTGAAATATGGTGCTCTGGTGAAGAAGAGTTTTGAGCCAATCAGCACCTCAGTGCTAATCTACAGTATCAGGATGCCTTCACACACCAGACATTCTGTGTCATAAAGAGAGGAGGAGAACGAGTCAGGAGGACATGTTCTTCCAACTCTTGTACACAGATAACATTTGAATTGAATGACCATATGATTACAGATGTACAATTAATGATTGTTTTTATATTTCCGATGAACAGATATGTGTTACATAGTGGTGACAAATATATTTTGTCAGATCAGATTACACTTTCACACTAAACAAAATAAATTAATGGATATTTTCAGATTGATAATGTATTGAACAATAAGATATTTCTAATATTATAACAGACAATGTTACTATCCTTAATCATTACCAGGTAAAATGTACAACGAGGAAACCAGATTACCAGGTTCCCAATCCAGGTGCTACTGCATGCTACATTTAGATAGAAAAACAAATGTTCTATCCACTCCACTTAAATACTCAGCAGGTGATGTAGATTTTTCAAAAAGGCCTTAATCACTCCTTTTAAACGAACTAAAACTAATTCTGCAGCAAGTTTAATGTTAGACTACGCACATGAACACAATATTAGTAACTGTTTGCTGTGCCAAAATATGCCAGAATCTATGCATTCTCCCATGTTTAGCCCAATTCCTTTCACGAAAGCTGGTTTAGTGAGCTGGACATAGCATCCAGAATTAGCGAGGAGGCTGAGGATTGGTACAACTTTTCCCCACAGACTCTGAGCAATCTTAACAGTACGAGGGCCTAGTCTCTCTCATTGTTGATACAGTAAATGAAGCTTAGCGCAAGTTCAGACAGGAAGACCTAACACTCCGTATTGCGCGTCATGGCAATACTTGCTCCCTGCATCTAAATGACAGGGAGCGCCTCTCCTCAGCTAAACCTATCACGCCCCTTCATTACAGGGCTAATCATCGCACCTGTTAACCCCTCTATATATGCTCTCCCCTGTTCTATCAGCTGTCTTCCAGGTGTCAACGCGCAAAGCTGGTAGTTTATACTCCTCTTACGCCTTTAAACACTGGATACAAAAAACAAAACAAACGCTCAAACATGCCTAATTCAGACTCTTCAGAGGACTTACCTTTTTCGAAGGATCTCGATCCCATCTCCGATACCCTTTCAGAGGCAGCATCCAACTCTGTAACTCATCGTCGCTCCAGCTCCCGTCTGAGCGCCCGCAGCGGCTCTCGCTCAACAGAAGCAGAATTCCTCATCGCCCACCTCCAGAAGCAGGGCATCACCCCAGCCCCAGATCTCCTGCTGTCTCAGCTCCGTGATCTGGCGGACCAAGCCTCCGGCGCGGTCTCTCAACCCAGGCCAGCAGCCCCAGCCAGCCCCCCCGGAAGAGGGCGAGGGCGCGCTCGCGGCCGCGGGGGCAAAAGGCTTAAAAAAGCGAGTCCTCCAGGAGCTCGCCCGGCCAAAAAATCCCACACTCTCCAGGTTCACTCCAGCGGGGCTCAGCAGCCTAGCACCGCTCAGCCCGGGAGCTCCGGCACTCAGCCCCCGTTCGACAGTAGACTAGCCAATACGCTGCAATCTTTGGCAAGCTCCATGCTATTAATAGACGCTCGCCTCCAGTCCATGGAGAAAAATCAGGCCGGAGCTTCAACCTCTCTGGCGGCCCCGCCGGGCCAGGATTTTACAACCGGCGCGATAGCTCCCGTTTACACCCTGACTTCCGCCCTCCCGGCTCCTCTCTCAGGTAGGCCCTATATCCCCCAAGCCGCTAACATCTCCTCACGGCTCCAGGCAAAAATCCTCGACGGGAAAGACATCAATTTGGTCAGCCTCATCCTGCCTTCCCCGGAGTGCGACAAAGCCATCGCCACGGGAGGAAGCATTACTGCGGTATTTAAATCCGCAGACCCCCGGCTCCTCAAAGACCTTTCGATAGGACAATTTCTGGTAGCATTCAGCATTTTCCGCGATGTTCTCTGCACAGTTTACCCTGGAAGGAGAGCGGAATTAGACGCCTATTTGGCCATGATCGGAGATCTTCACTTAAAATATGGGAAACTAGTTTTCTATCAATACCACAAAAGCTTCTCCAGCAAAGCAGCGCTACACTTAGCTCATAGCAACATCCGCCTGGACTGGTCCGTGCTGGATACCGAGCTGCTCGTTATGGCTACCGGCGGGCAACAGGTAGTTTCATGCATTAGCTGTGGAGCGCAGGGCCACACCTCTCCGCTCTGCCCTTCAGTACCTCTCTCCGGGTCTAGCGTTTTCCCCACGCAGTATCCTGGGAACATCAAAACAAACCGTCAGGTGATTAGGCAAAGGGACACGAAGATTTGCGGTGCTTTTAACGAGAATGTGTGTTCTCAACAGTATTGTACTTTTCTCCACATTTGCAGTACGTGCAGGGAGGCCCACCCGAGGTCAGTCTGCCCCAGGCGCCGGCTCATTTTCCCGCGCCAGAATCAACGTGGTGGAAAAACCTTTTAAAACATCACCCATCGACTCCCATTAACACCACACATTTAGCAGCTGCACTTTCGACTCACCCAAATCCCGTGTTCGTTGACTATCTGCTGTCAGGGCTCTCTCAAGGGTTCAGGGTAGGGGTTCTCTCTCCCCCCTCAGTGACTCTAGTGGCAAAAAACATGCAGTCAGCCGCCAAAGAACCCACTATAGTCTCTCAGCTCATAAAAAAAGAGCTCAACAAAGGATATTTAATCGGTCCTTTCCAGTCCTCTCCGTTCCCGGTGTTCCGAACAAGCCCAATAGGGGTCGCTACACGCAAATATTCCGAGAAGAAAAGGCTCATCTTCGATCTGTCCGCTCCTCGCGCTGGGCCGTTCTGCAGCATCAATAGCCTTATTCCCCCCGAGTATTTTTCACTTCACTACGCTTCAGTCGATAATGCCATTAAGCTTATCAAATTTGCAGGGCAAGGAGCGTGGCTCTCCAAAGCGGATATCACGGACGCATTCAAAATAATTCCCATTCACCCATCTCAGTGGCACATGTTCGGTATCAGGTGGGAATCAAAATTCTACTTTGCTGTCCGCCTAACCTTCGGGGGCAGAAGTAGCCCCTGTATCTTTAATTCTTTTTCCGAAGCCCTCTGCTGGATCCTCCTGAACGTCGTTAGAATCCCCTCCGTTCTTCACTTATTGGACGACTTCCTCCTCATAGATCCCCCTCGGGACAACTCAGGCGACTCTTTAGCAAAACTCCAAACATGCTTTCAGGAGTTAGGTGTTCCCCTCTCAGTAGAGAAAACGCTAGGCCCCAACACACGCCTGGGCTTTTTAGGCATTACACTCGACTCCGTAGACATGGAAGCATCTCTCCCCACGGACAAACTGCAGCGCATTCGCGACATCTCAAAAGCCTTCTGCGAGCAACAAGTTATCACCAAGCAGCAGCTTCTCTCCTTGCTCGGGCACCTCAATTTCGCCATGCGTATCATCCCTCAGGGGCGCTCTTTTATCTCCCGGCTCCTGGATACAGCGTCGGCTGCAGAAAACCTCCATGACCACGTCTTCCTAGACGAAGGCTGCCGCTCTGACCTACGATTTTGGTCCCTCCTGCTCGCACACTGGAATGGCGTCACCTTCTTCTACGACGACCTCATGTACTCCTCCGACTCCATGAGATTCTTCACGGACGCTGCCCCATCCGTGGGTTTTGGGGGGTTTTTTCAGGGAGAGTGGTTCGCAGGCTCGTGGCCTCCGACATTTCCCAGCCATGCCTCTTCCTCCGCTCTGCATGAGATCTTTCCGATCGCTGTTGCCTGCCACGTGTGGGGGCACCTCTGGCCCCGGAAGCGGATCTCAGTACTCTGCGACAACCAATCAGTGGTCGGGATTATTAACAAAGCACGCTCCCCGTGCCGTGACATCATGCCGTTCATGAGAAGCATCACGTGGTCTTCCATCACCCACAATTTCCTCATCTCCGCACGTCACGTTCCCGGCCACCTTAACCCAGTGGCTGATTCCCTCTCTCGCTTCCAATTTCAGAAGTTCCGGAATCTCTGCCCAGGAGCCAGCGCTCAACCCGTCAAGATTCCTCCCCTGCACCTCCTCTCTCTCTCCTAGATAGTAGCCCCCTAGAAAGGCACCTCGAATCAGCCAGATTCTTCATGAGGAAAGGCTTAGCCACTTCCACCCTTAAAACATACGATTTCGCTTGGAGAACGTTTGCGATGTTTTGCTTTTCCTTAGGCATCACTCTTAAACCCGTTCTCATCTCCACCGTGTGTGCCTTCATGTGCTACTGCGCCACTGATCGCCACCTCAAACCTCAATACATCCGGGGCCTCTTAGCGGGAATCCAGTTTAACGTTCGCTGTTCCGATCCCGGCTTTCCCAGCCTGTTCACAAACCAGTCCGTCAAACTCGTCCTCAAAGGTCTCATTAAAACTTACCCCCCCGTTTCAGACCGGAGACGCCCTATTACACTCTCCACTTTACACCTCATGCTCTCCAAGCTTAGAAGCGGGGTATTCTCCCCTTACATCGATGCACTACTCGACGCTCTATTTCTCCTAGCTTTTTATGCCTTTCTTAGACCAGGCGAATTTACCACCGCTTCCCTCACTTTCAATTCCAATAGAGACGTCAGCTTTTCTGACTTATCCTTTCACGCCAGCCATCTTAGTTTATATCTTAAACACTCCAAATGCGGCGGCGCCTGCTCCGTCATCGCCGCCCGCATCGATTCTCAATTCTGCCCTTATAAAGCCATGATCAAGTTTCTACGGCTTAGACCTACCTCGAACCCCCTCTCGCCATTATTCCTCATCTCAGGGAATTTTCCTTTAACACAAAGACAGTTCAACATCTATTTAAAACAAGTCCTAATTAAATCCGGGTTATCACCCCTTCTACACACGGGGCACTCCTTCAGAATAGGCGCAGCTACTTCCGCTGCCAATCAAGGCGTCTCGTCCTCATCCCTGCAACAACTCGGACGGTGGTCCTCCTCCGCTTTCTCATCCTACATCCGCCCTGACCTCAATGCCGTGCTGGCTATCCAAAGGTCTCTCCAACCTTAAACAAATTGGTACGTATGCATATAACTGGTGGTGGTTCTTAGCATGTCAGCACGGCTCATGTTCAATTCTGTTATTTAAACCTGCATGTCCAGGCCGTAAAACCTTCGGGTTGTATAATGTGTCCCTGCTAAAGCAGGTTGCCCCGCAAAAAATGTTCGGGAAGCCTCGCACGTTCCGGGCACTGGTCGGGTCGCTCGGTGCGTCCGGGTAGTCCCCGCTCACCCGGGATGCCCCGTACGTCCGGGACGCCCTGTACGGCCAGGATGCCCCCTCCGGGATGCCCCGTACGTCCGGGAAGCCCTGTGTGGATGCCCTGTACGATCCAGGATGCCCTGTACGGCCAGGAAGCCCCGTATGTCCGGGTTGCCCTGTATGTCCAGGATGCCCCGTTCTTCCGGGAAGCCCCGTATGTCCGGGTCGTGAAACCTCCGGTCCGTATTATGTTTCCCTGCTAAAGTCAGGTTACCCCGCACATTCGGGAAGCCTCGCACGTTCCGGGCACCCGGGGCACTGGTCGGGTCGCTCGGTGCGTCCGGGTAGTCCCCGCTCACCCGGGATGCCCCGTACGTCCGGGACGCCCTGTACGGCCAGGATGCCCCCTCCGGGATGCCCCGTACTTCCGGGACGCCCTGTATGTCCAGGAAGCCCCCTCCGGGTTGCCCCGTCTGTCCGGGATGCCCCGTACGGCCGGGAAGCCCTGTACGTCCAGGAAGGATGCCCGGGAGGCATCAGTCGCTTATATCCTCACATGTATTAACCTCCTTTTCATCCATAGATTTCCGCCGCATCCCGCAAGGTAAGATTCACATTCAGTACTTCATCCTGCATTCTTTTGGGGGTTCATCGGAAATGGTTCTTCCCTTCCCGATTGATATCCTACTAAAACTTGGGCCTAATCGCCAAAACAACATTCATTCATTTGTGATGAACTGTCATCATTATGTTCCATTGATATAATGTGACCGATAATAAATATGTATTCCATACATCATGTCTCTCCTGATTGAAATGAAGCTTAGCGCAAGTTCAGACAGGAAGACCTAACACTCCGTATTGCGCGTCATAGCAATACTTGCTCCCTGCATCTAAATGACAGGGAGCGCCTCTCCTCAGCTAAACCTATCACGCCCCTTCATTACAGGGCTAATCATCGCACCTGTTAACCCCTCTATATATGCTCTCCCCTGTTCTATCAGCTGTCTTCCAGGTGTCAACGCGCAACCCTCCTCCACCCCTTCGCCTCCTGCTTCCAACTCAGGGCCAAGCTTAACCTTCTCCCTTCCAACCGGACCTAACCACTTATAACCACCACCAGTGTCTAGACCCAGGGGGGTTCATCGGAAATGGTTCTTCCCTTCCCGATTGATATCCTACTAAAACTTGGGCCTAATCGCCAAAACAACATTCATTCATTTGTGATGAACTGTCATCATTATGTTCCATTGATATAATGTGACCGATAATAAATATGTATACCATACATCATGTCTCTCCTGATTGAAATACAATTACCTGCCTGACGGTTTCAAACGAATAGATGTTTTGACTTTTCTTTCCTCAGGTTGTTGAAATAAAATGCCTAACTTTTCCTTTTCAGATGTTAAACAAATGTATGTAGTAAAGTGCCTTACTCTTGAATAAGTGTATTGAAGTAAATGAAAAGTAATGCTAAAGATTAAGGACACTGTACCTTTACAGATTACAGATTGATCGATTCATCACTGTGAATTTATACCTTAACTGTGAATTTTAACTGGATCCCTTATGATTCTGATTTATACCTCAATTGGATTTCTTATAATCCTACATTCTAATTGTGTTTTAATAAGTAATTGCCTTGAAGTGAATCTTTAAGATGTAAGCTGAATTTGAATTTGTGTTTGATGAATGAGATTAACTGAGTGATAAATGATAAAAGATCTTGCCTTTGAAACATATATTTTACTATTATATTTTTGTATTGCATATGTGTTATTATTGTGCTTTTTGACAAAAGAAATCAAACACTGAAGAAAGATGATTTTTCTATTGTGGTTGTCTGTATCAACCATTGTGATTGACTGTTTCAATCTTATTCTGCTTTTGATGTGATTAATGTAATGAGAAATCCACACAACTCTGAGGACGTCTTATTTGATTTAAGTAGTGACTGAAATATTCTTAGACTAATGTTAATTGGTTATCAATAAATTGATAAAAGGGTGGATCTGTGAAGGAAATATTTAATGCGATCTGTGCATGGGAGACTGTTGGTATTTTCCCTATGTGTCCTGTTTGTAGTTTACACAGGGCACAAGTCAAAAGGTCCTGCCTCCCTGAGGGGGAGTGTGACCAAATGCACAGATGGTTGTTAATGGATCAGTCCTTGGTCTCAACATGTGTTGCATCGATTAGGATGAAAAGGGCGCAAACAGAGGCTCCTCCTTGATTATCTGTGTAGATTTGCGCTGTGTTTCTGTGTAATCTTCAGTGTTGGCTGGGGAATTACATGATGAAGTCGTGTGAAAACCCTGCCAATGCTCACGGCCGTGGCTCTCAATAAACCCAGTGTTTGATATAAAGCGGACTCCAGCTTCCAGTTCTTCCATCAACATTGCTGAGCAGAAGTTTCTCTCACACCCCCCACCCGCTTCACTGTGAGCACAGGACAGGTCCAGAGACAGATGGAAAAACTCAACCAAGGCAAGGCTGCTGGCCTGGATGGTATTAGCCCCAGGGTACCAGGACCCGTGCCCGCCAGCTGTCTCCTGTTCCCCAACACCTGTTCAACCTGAGCCTGTACCTGGAGACCATCCCGGTGCTGTGGAAGACGTCCTGCGTTGTTCCTGTCCCTAAAAAGACGACTCCCTCTGGGCTCAATGACTATCGCCCAGTAGGTCTCACATATCATGTGATGAAGGTGCTGGAGAGACTGGTCTTGGTCCATCTCAGACCGCAGGTGAGATCATTTCTAGACCCTCTGTGAGAATCACCTTTTTTGATTTCTCCAGCCCTTTTAACACGATCCAGCCACGGCTACTGAGTGACAAGCTGCTGGCTACTGAGTGACAAGCTGCTGGCTACTGAGGGACAAGCTGCTGGCTACTGAGGGACAAGCTGCTGGCTACTGAGTGACAAGCTGCTGGCTACTGAGGGACAAGCTGCTGGCTACTGAGTGACAAGCTGCTGGCTACTGAGTGACAAGCTGCTGGCTACTGAGTGACAAGCTGCTGGCTACTGAGGGACAAGCTGCTGGCTACTAAGTGACAAGCTGCTGGCTACTGAGTGACAAGCTGCTGGCTACTGAGTGACAAGCTGCTGGCTACTGAGGGACAAGCTGCTGGCTAGTGGCTACTGAGGGACAAGCTGCTGGCTACTGAGGGACTAGCTGCTGGCTACTGAGGGACAAGCTGCTGGCTACTGAGTGACTAGCTGCTGGCTACTGAGTGACAAGCTGCTGGCTTTGAGGATAAACTCGTCCACCATCTCCTGGATTATCAACTACTTCACGGACAGACCACAGTACGTCCGGCTGGGCAGTGTTCTGTCTGATGTGGTGGTTGGTGGTACAGGAGCCCCACAGGGGACTGTGCCGTCTCCTTTCCTGTTCACCTTATACACCTTTGAAGATTTGAAGATGTCCAGTGAGGCAGCGATCCGGATCTCGGCAGGAAGTGCATTCCAGAGGGTGGGGGCCGCAACACTGAACGCCCTGTCACCCACAGTATGAAGGCGAGAGCGGGGGATAGAGAGCAGGCCCGTGTCTGAGGACCGCAGACTCCGAGAGGGGGTGTAGGGATATAGGAGGTCTGTTATGTACTGGGGGGCGAGGGTATGGAGGGACTTGTACGTGAGGAGGAGTGTTTTATAGTGAATCCAGGACTTGACCGGCAGCCAGTGGAGGTGGATGAGGGTGGGGCTGATATGTTGCCATGGCGTGGTGCGGGTGAGAAGCCTGGCGGCAGAGTTCTGGACATATTGGAGCCTGGCCAGGGTTTATAATAGATAACCCCACCCTCCCGCTCCACCTGCAGCTGGACAGACAGATAACCCCACCCCCCCTCTCCACCTGCAGATGGACAGACAGTGGCCGTTTCTCAATGTCGAGTATACCTGCTCCAGAGCCACTATTTCAAGTATGCTACATCATCGAGTGGCGCCGAAGGACTGTTTAAATGTTAAATGCCCAGCATTCGGCGCCACTCGATGACGTACAGTAGTATACTTGAAATAGTGGCTCTGCATCAGGTATACTCGACATTGAGAAATGGCCAGATAACCCCCCCCTGTCACAAGGACCGATACAGGAAAAACATTCCTGCAATGACTCTCTATAACAAATCACCTCTGGTTGGCAGAGAACTCTCTGCTCCATAGTTTCTCTTGGAATAAAACCACATTGTACATTTTACATTCATATAATCTGTTCAATATTTAATATTCCATGTCATATATTTATGTATATATGTATATGTAATACCTTGTTAAATTCAACATGTATATTTTCTACTTTCTTGTTTATTTCTTTTAATTTGTATTTTACAATGCCATGCCATGTTTATTTCTAGTCTTTGATTTTGTTTTACTATACAATGCCATGTCTTTATGCTGCTGCAACGCAAACATTTCCCAAATTGGGATCAATAAAGTACTATCTTATCTCATCTTATCTCTTATCTGAGTATGTATAATTTGACCAATGCATTGACAAGTGAGGAGGCAGACAGACAGATATCCAGCATGTCTGATGCCTCGCCCCGGGCAGCTGCAGGCAGAGGAGCTGCCCCTCTAATAACCCAGAGCTGTCAGTCACTGTATGGATGGGTGATGGCTCCACATTAGTACAACTCAATATGGATTGACTGTGGTGGGAGACCACAGTGCGAGACGGAGCAGGGGAGGGAGGAGGACAGGATGACAGACAGAGTGAGATAAATAGAAATGGACAGAAAAAGGTGACCACCAAGGGAGAGGCAGAGTGAGAACATGTGTCAAATGCAGAGAGAGAGAAAAAAACGGAGCAGAGGAGGCAGAGTGACTCTTCAGTACTGTCTCCACCCCTTCAAGGGGGATGTTAGGAAATGTAGGCAAAAAAAGGAGGACATTGGTAAATTTGAGAGGGAGACCTGCTTCCTATTTTTTTTTCTTTAGGCTGTTACAAAGTATCATATTTTATTTATGACTGTCAAGAAAGACCACCCTTTGCTTAGTAACACATTGCTGTCCTACAAAATCCAACCCAGAGTCTGGATGTAAAACAATATCTCATCTGATTGGTCTGTAAATGGTTTCCACCATGACTGGTTAGAGATACTGTGGAAGGCTGACTGCAGGTATGTGAACTGTGGGGGAATAAACTAAAGGCGTTACATATATTTAAGTTTTTTTTATTTGACACAGCAAACATGTTTGCTAACAGTTACCTATGTGCCTTAAACATCCAGCTTACACGAGTTATAAGCAGTTCTCATTTTTAATGAGTTAATATAGAGCCTAACGAAAATGTGTAACGACATATAGACTATTTTATTGATGGAAAGAAGTGCCAACAATGACGGCTTATAGTGTGTCTGGGAGCTGCTTGGTAGCAGACGGACTGAAGCGCATGCAGTGTCACGAACCTGAGACCTTTGTTGCATGTCAAACTCCCTCACTCACTCTCCCATTTCTATAACATATTCTTAAAAAAAGGTTCAAATGGCAAGAAAATCTAGTTTCAACAAGTCCTCCAACTCATACGACCAAATGGGTCGATTGTTGGCAAGAAAAACTAGTTTCAACAAGTCCTCCAACTCATACGACCAAATGGGTCGATTGTTTAAGCCCTTATTATGACCAAATATGTCGTTTGTTCAAGCGCTTAATACGACCTATAATTACGTTTTAAAATTGTCGGCCTCTAGTGCTCCCGTTCAATGCAAACGTTACAGAGGGTTGTTTATTCACAAATAACCCTCTCTGTAAAATCCTAAATTGTAGGATAGTTTGGCCATTAAAACGCGTTATGATTAGATTTCTAGCGAGAAGTATATATTGTACTTTTAGAATCCACGTCCAGTCGATGTGTAGGATCTATAGTTTGATAGATATTACGAAGATGATTTGAGGTTTCGTCAGGACAACGTGTATATGCGGCAAGCTTCCATGTAAAGTTACGGGTTGAAAACAGTATTTCCGGTCTCGCCGTTTTCATAATAAAACCAATGATCAAATGATTTAACAGTGATATCTGCAGTAGGCCTACTCATCCACTAAAAAACATCAGTTTATCCTAGTTAATTATACGACATTAATTGGTTTAAATTGTGTACAATGCTTTTGTGTTTTTCGCATAGGTTTTTCTCTTTCGATTCTGAGAGACACATTTCTTTTTTCAGAGGTTCACGCCACAATGCAAGTCGGGATATGGTGTTTATGTGATATGAAATCGGAAAACATTAACAAAAATAATAATAATACTTTATTCCGAGTGTTCTTGCTTTTCTCTTTGAAAGTCATCACATAACGGCATTGCAATACACGGTTCGGCTGCATTAAATATTACATATCTGCCCTAGATATGTATTTATAGAGCCCTGATCAGAAGACCTTTTGACAAACTGGAAGAGATGCCGCCAAAACTGAATACGTGACGTGGACCATAAATATATCAACAATTAAACAACATCTTCCATTTCTTTTCACACAATACATCTCCTTGCAGTATCAACACTAATTCGGCTGACTTTTATATTTGATCCAATTAGTAGATAGTCTGTATTTACACCATAACGGTGCACAGCTGATAGAAAGGGACTTTTTTGTAGTTTTTAAAGATATTACTGATTTTCTGAACTACCTTTCCAACTCCTCATGCAGTTGACTGTTACAGGTCTATACAAGTTCATGGTACAATGCATAAGCTTCACATCGAGAGACTGAAACTGTATTTTCCTTTAACGTTCTGTTTTAATTTCACAATAAAGTTTATAGTCATATTATGTACGATATTATTATGTTTTATTAACTAGACCACTGGTCTAAACCGCATCTCCTAGTGGTTAAAGCACGTTATTGAATGTAGTTGTTGAATAAGTTATATTTGATGAAAACATTTAAATATTAAGAGTAGCCTACATACAAAATAGGGGTCAATCATAGAAATATAGAATGGAAAATATCAAGAAGATACTGTAGTGATCTCTACAATAAAACAGTTTAGTGCAGGACGTCCAAAGATATTAACAGGAGGATGTGCAAAACAGACAAACTGATAAGGCTGAATTTTACTCAGGTGTAACTAAAGTCTGATTTAAGGGTTGTTTATATTTCCCATCATTAATCAGAATCTGCAAAGTAACAAAAATAAATGTAGTAGAGTAAAAATACCAGGTTAACCTCTGAATTGTAGTGGAGTAGAACAAAGTAGTACAGGCTGCTGTAACAAAAACATTTCCCAACTTGGGATCAATAAAGTATCTTAACTTAAGATGATCGATGGCTACTGCCATATTTGCTAAATGTGCATCTGAACCTTGACAAGTGCATGTTTCAGGCATATCAATTAACAACAGGAGGGGTCACAGACATAAGACCAGCTGTTAAATAAAGCTCTTCTGACCTTAGCTGTCATGTGGTATTAATGCTGCCCATTATGGACACAAGCAATTTTCACCCATGTATTAATTATATGTTTTAAATTTGATAACACCAATGTGTTTCGTATCCCCTAAACCTCCAGGGATGTATACAGTTTAATACTGGCAACTTCTAATTGTGGGAAATACGAAAACGTCTTTTAAAACTACATTTCCCAGTAGAGACGTGCCATAGAACATGTTGCGAAACACACAATAGCCAGCAAGTGTAATTCTGGGGGGGAGGGCCGGGCTGGACCCGTCCAAGTCCAGTTTTGGATAGTCTGGCGTGGTTCCATTCCATTTCAAAGAGCTGTTTGACAGCGTAACCTTGTCGCACTGCCGCTCCAATATCCAATCACAGAGCTTGAGGGCTAATCACGGGGTTTGTAAAGCAAGGCGGATGTTGTAGTCCCAAACGATAGCTGGGGATTCTGGGTAGTGTAGTGTCTTCGGAAACTCTGTAGTGTCTAAACTCCGAAAAAACCATTTGTTTCTCCGAATCGAAGGTTAAAAACACAAAAGCATTGTACACAATTTAAACCAATCAATATTGTGTAATTAACAAGGATAAACTGATGTTTTTTAGTGGATGAGTAATGGAGATATCACTGTGTAATCATTTGACAGTGTGGGGAATACTTCCGGTTTTATTATGAAAACTTCGAGACCGGAAATACTGTTTTCACCCACGCTAACTTTACATGGAAGTTGCCCCATATACAGTACACGTTCTCCTGGCGAGACCTCAAATCATCTTCGTATATCTATCAAACTGTAGATCCTACACATCCACTGGACGTAGATTATAAAAGTACAAAATACACTTCTCGCTAGAAATCTAATAAAAAAGCATTTTAATGGCCAAACTATTCCACAATTTAGGATTTTCCAGAGAGGGTTATTTGTGAATAAACGACCCTCCGGAACGTTTGCAATCGACAGGAGCATGTTGTTTCTTACACGACCACTAGAGGTGCTACACTTTAAAACGTGACTCTGGGTCGTATTTAGCTGCTGAACAATCGACCTATATGGTCGTTTTTTGTAGGAGGACAGGCTGTGCAGTTTGTATCTGCTTATTTAGCATCACACACACACCTATAACACGGTAAGACTCATTCTGGACATTTCAGTCTTGAGCAGAGAAGAGGAGCGGGCTACTGAGGTCTGGTCAGCTCACTTCTTCTTTCTCCACATCCAGAATATTTTTTTTAACTAATACTCTTAGGCACCAGAGACATCAGCGTCCATACAGCTCCCCCTAGAACTATTACACCGTTTACCATTTTGCCCCAGGCCAGAATAACTGACCCTAACCTGTAAGAACATGTATTTTTCAGAAATTGAATTTAAGTTTAAGTTGCAGAGTCTGTTTCATATAAACATTTTGTGTAATAATAAGATTTGTCAGTTGCACTTGGAAAAACATGTTGGAGTGACTGCAGGCCCTTTCCGACACATCATATAGCAAAAGCTCAGGTGTTCCTGAACAGTAATGGGGTTGTTTCTCAAAAAAAGCAATATATTACTTTACTTCTTTACTCTCTACATAAAGTAACTCGTTCCATTACACTTTTGCGTTACTCAGCAACAGCGTATAGCCAAAACGTAAAACGTGGGCCGACATGTGCACACATCAATTAGCAATAAGGAAGACATAACACAAGTTAATAACGGGGAAAATTCTAGTTTTTGCTGCTTGTTCGGAGTCGGCACACACTCAACATCATCACTCTGGGTTCGGGGGTCTTTACCTACTAGCTTCGTGTTAGCATGTTGCCTTTGCAGGTGCTTGAGAGGTTCTATCCTGGACACAGTTTGCACCTGGAAAAGCGCGATAATAAATGTAAGGAATTATTATTATTATTACCTTACTGTCACATTTCTGTCCTTTCTTCTGACAAATTCAGCATAATGGAAATACTTCCGCCCCTCGAAAGTTATAGCTGTTGATGTCTCTGCACTGTAACACAACCCCTGTGAGAGTTGCATGTCGACGCAAATGTTGCAAATATAAACCTGCGGGGGAAATCCCTCTAGTGACTAGAAATATTTAAAATTGTTCAAAGTTAGACCTATCATATCTACCAATCGTATCTACCCCTGGAACTACTATTTATTATTTACTTTCGTGTCGGGTCACTCATTCACTGGATCAGCGAGCTGCATGATACAGACGGGCTGTCTGCGTTTAAATCGCGTGTGTGTATATATAGGTGTGTGTGGTTAAAACACATCAGCCTGCGGTCGCTCTTTAGTCTTTAGCCTTACAAATGATTATTTCTGAAGGTATACACAGTGAAGGCGGTGCGTGAAAGGCACTGCACGACGCGCTCGTCTTGAGGCTGAGTTAACCCTCCCGCTGCCTCCTGGCGCTGCAGAGATGTCATGAAGTGAAGGAGGTTTTCCTTCTAAAAAACAGCTGTGGGCAGCAGATACTGTGAGTGTCACCGACATGAATTCATAGATCAAGGCAGACTGGTGCACACACTCTCCTGTTTTGCCAATCCGGTGCTTAAACTACAGCTCTACACCCCTGGCCGAAATGTCCTTAAAATGAAGTCCGAGTTCGACATTTTAATTCATGTCCTGGCATTTTAATTCATGTCCTGGCAACACTGGCAGGACAGAAGGCGACACGCCCGTTCTAAGCCGTGTCCCTCACTCCTCACATCCCAAGCTGCATCCCCAACAAGTGTATTATGTTGTTACATCGTTTCAGATGTGATGTTTCAGTTGTGCTCTTGATAAGCCATTAAAACAGTAAAAACACGTTCAGTTTCCTTTTGCTTTTTTGTGTCTCCTGTTCACCAAAACATACCCATCTGTGATGGAAAAAGAAAGTAATCTAAAAGTAATCTGATTACTTTTTTAAGACACGTAACTGTAACTGTATTCGGATTACTTTCAGAGCCATGTAATCAGTAATCAGTAACTGATTACATTTACAAAGTAACCCTCCCAACCCTGCGTGTTACTGTAATAATATTACTTTTGTTGGTAATGGAGTAGTGAAACGCGCTACTTTTATAATTCAGTAATCACACTACAGTTACTAAAATTGCCCCGACACGCGTTACTTTGTTACTTTTATAAAATCAGTCATGATCACACTGACAGACAAGAGGGGTTTCCGCCGCAGGTTTATATGTACGTAATCTGTGCGATTTGCGCGTCCACTTCACTATGTGCAGTGCTGCATAAACATGGCTGAGTCAGCGATAACTTTAGAGGGGTGGAGGTATGCCCATTACTTTGAATCCGTCCGAAGAATAGACACACTGTAAAATGTTACCATGATTTCACAATATTTAGCTGTAATATTTTACAATAAATTACTGTTTTACCACTTTACAGTCTTTACCTGTAATGTTCACAATATAACACTGTACTTTAGAATTTCAGTGAAATCAATACAGGCACAGTTCATTACTGTGAATGTACAGGATCAATGATTACCAGGATTTCACAACATGTTACTGTATTATTTCATAGTAAAATACTGTATTCAGACCATCCTCTGTGATAACACAACAAATTAAGTGATTTTCTTGCTTTTATCGCTCTTGCTTGGCTTTAAATACTAATTTCTTTCTTTGGTGCAGGTTTTACTTAAATTGAAAGGGGCACCGCTGCATGTGCCTTCAAATAAATGAGGCAACATATACATCTATGTAAAATTGAAATTGTTGTCTTGGCTTAGTGTTTTCAGGTGCATCCTGGGCATTAATCCTGAGATGGGCTGGAAAGCCAACAAGAGGCATGGCAATTTAAACCTCCATGTCAGCACATTCTTCAGACAAATTGTTGACTTTGAGTGGATGTCTGTGGAGACATGTGTTAAGTGCTCCCCTCCTTGTTTTCTGTCTCCCTGGCTCCGCCTCTGCCCAGGTGCACCTGGTCTGCCCCTGGCTCCGCCTCTGCCCAGGTGTTCCAAATTCCACTCAGCCGTGTGTATATATAAAGAGAAACTGGAGGAGAAGGATGTCTCGCCTATCCTAACGACAGAGACACTGTCCTTAGAATACCTCTTTGCCATTCTGAGCTGTAGGCCATATTTTTGCAGATGTATTTATGTTCAGCCTGGAGCACCTGGTAGTTCATTTTTCGTGGCTTTATTTTGTTTCCCATAGGGTTTATATTTGATTTCTGGTTAGGGGGGAAGCTCTGGGTCCTACGGCCCGTGGTGTGGCTGGCTCGGGTTCCCTCCTTCTGTTTGTTCCTTTTGGCCAGTCCTCCAGACCTCTTTTTGTTTCCCATTTCGCTTGTGTGAGCAAATGGCTGATTATCAATAAATGTTCGTTACCAAGTACCGGTTATTGCGTGTATTCTTTCATGTTGCGGGTCTCAGCACAAGCCACTACCGCGGATTAGAGGTTGGGGCCGTAACAACATTTCCAAGACACTTTAAAATGTACTTTGCACTTCAATGGAGTAATAAAAAGTTAAAATGGGCATTTTCTTTGTTTTTCTTTGTTGATTGAATTATGGTACAATCCCAGTCAAATATATTATCGTATTATTTAGATTTGTATATTTACAGTAAATTACTGGCTACTGTGTTGCATTACTTCTACAGTAATAGTGTGAACATACAGGTAATTACTGTAATGTATGTACAGCAAGGTACTGCTATATCACAGTAATTCCATGGGCATGGCAACTATAAAGTCACAGTATTTAGTTGTACTTTTATTCTAATTAACTGCAAAATATATACAGTAAATTACTGTGAAATCAATGCAACTAGTAGCCAGTACTTTACTGTAATTTTACAGCCAAACATTTTACAGTGCAGGAATGTGACGGTGAGGTGCAAACTGTGTCCAGGGGCCTCATTTATAACGCTGTGCGTAGGATTCATGTGGGAAGTTTGCTTACGTAGTTACCAATTACGATTACGATTCACCAAACATTTCGTACCGGCGAGGAAATGATTTCCCTTTATAAATCACAATCGACTGTGGTGCAGCTTTTGCGGGCTTCACGTAACGCCCATATTTGCCTATAAATAGTCAAAGAAACGCCCATTAATTCATTAATTCATTCTGACTGACTTTATGAAGAAGATCGCAGGAAATGATGACAGAACAGCTACAAAAGACATATCACACCGTGTCAGATTTTGGTTATTTTGGGGAGGTGGAGATAAATCATATTGTTTGGTGGATGCAGTTTGAACCGGAGTAGCAGCATGGAGGTCGGATCGTCACCAAAATAAATAAATAAGTGGTCCGAAAAAGATTAATGACAAAAAATATACACATAGCCTTCCTCAGGCAGTGTGTTTGTAACGGGGACAGGAGACCCCCCCTTGATGAGAAACTGTAAGAAATGATCGGGGAATCCCTCCGGAGTGGAGTCATGACGACCGGATCTGAATTAGGCCTATGTTTTCGTATTTGGTGGTTTGTGTCCCAGCTGTCGATCAGCTGTGCGCAGCGTCTCCACTGCAGCAACTCTATATCCACCAGTTAAAGGAAATACAACTAATGTGTTGTGTTATATTAGCTGTACAATTTACCACATATGGTGTTCTTAGTTTCCATACCTCCTGTGTTTTAAGAGCGACTCATCAAGTCTTAGCAAACGGCATAAAACATGATTAAACATGGTAGTATATAAAACCATGCTCATACAACCTATAGAAATGCAAAACCGCATCATTTATCAGAAAACATTTCATAACATTAACACAACATATTCGAGGTGGTTTTAAATAACATATCCGTATTTATTTATTTCTCCAAGTTATGTTTTTGTGTGCACTGAGGAGTCTCAAACAGGCGTTTGTTTAATTAAGATTGCTTTAATCAATGTTTGCAAATGAATTATTCATATGATAAATGAGAGGTAACATTTTGTTTATGGTATTATTTCGACATATCTCTCTCCATTCTTCCTTCTGCCAACGGTGTTGTTGTGCTTAGTGCGTACGCATGGGTTAGAGTTTGCGTGGAGGACCGCACGTTTTCCCGTCAAGTTAGTATTTTATAAATCGCAAACATTGCATAGAAACTGGCGTACGCCATTTCTTGAGCGTATATCCCTTTATAAATGAGGCCCCAGGCCAGAAGCTGTTATCCACTGCTGTTATCCACTGCTGTAAACACCACGTCAAACCTCAACACACACCTACAAAGAACACATGCTAAGGTCAAGCTAATAGCTACGGACCCCCGAACCCCGAGTGAGGATGTTGTGAGTGCGCCGACTCCGAAGCAGCAACAATTAGAATTTGGAGGACCGGTAACCAAAGCAGAGATGGACAGGCTTGTAGCATCCTTCATAGTAGAGGAAATGTTGCCCATTTGCACAGTGGAATCACCATCGTTCAGAGATATACTGCGCAAAATACAGATAGCAGGAGACAGAGGACAGCCACGGTCAGATAGAAAAACATTCAGGAGCTATCTGGATCAGTCTTATGCGACAATGGAAACTGAACTAAAGAGAACATTTGAAACGTTAGCAGTCTGCGTGATCTGCCTGCAGGGAGGGGCGGGCCGGCCCTGCGAGTAAAGTAACGAGTTACTTTATGTAGAGAGTAACGAAGTAGTGTAATTTATTGCTTTTTTTTAAGTAATATTACTTTTTTTTAGTAACGACCCCATCTCACAGCCCCTCACCTGGTCTTCTGAGGGATAACCTATAGCCATCTGGTCTGTACTGCAACATAAACCTAAGTAGGACCCCCATAAGAACAATGACCGCCAGTTGGACATTATTACGTTTTTTACATAGCTAATTAATAAATTATTTGTCACAATATATTGATTTTAAATGATTGTAGTGCTTCTCCTAAAAAACAGTTCTGTCCTACAGTAAGAACTGCATCCATAGCAACTATTCATGTCACTGTGGAGTGAAAATGCAGATGTTTACTTTAATATTTTTGAACAGATGAAACTGCGTTCATAATCTGTCGGTCGATTTTCCAAACCTGTTAATATTTTCACTTCAATGTATGAATCAAACACGCTATAGCCCATACTGTTTCCTTCAGTGTTGCCTTCATTTATTTGTTTATTCTTGAATAATTTTCAGTTGTCACTATTTGTGCCACTTTAGCTTTCTCTGCTTTTTTTTCTTGTTCTTTCTGAAAGTTCAGACATTAACCATTCATCAAAAACAAGTTTTTGCTCTTTTAATCTTTGAAATAATACAAGCAGATATGCCATGGTGGTCTCTGATGACAAATCTAAACACGAAGGTTGTTTTGTGCCAAGAGTCACTTTTTTCTGAGGATTGATATGAGTGGGCGTAGTCCTCGAGAGCCCATTATCAGAATGTTGATATTGACCAATCAGAACCAGTTATTCAATGAAGCTCTGTAATGATAGGTGTGAGCATTGGCTCAGCTGAAGTTAGGGCAGTAACAGAAGAAGAACAGGGCCTCCACTGTATGCCTGTATATCACTTCCATTACAACAATCATTACAGTAAGTGATATGTTTTAATGAGAAACCATTAGGCTTGAGCTTACAGCGACTAATAAGAAAGCACAGAGTGTAATTCTCTGAGCAGTGCTGCTATGAACTGTTCACCTCAAACAGAATAACTTGTCTAATCTCTCCATAAATGTCAATAGTGGCAGATATTGTAGACATAGACACTTATATAATAAAGGGTCAGCAGTTAAGAAAGTTGTTACATGGATTTACAGAAAAGAACAGCACCATAATTATTGTTATTATAAATACATGTTCAGTACGCCCTATAAAACACACTCAATAGCTTGCACGGCTGGGAGCAGAACATTTCAACTTTGGACACTTACTAATTATCATCATTTACAATATAACCGATGCAGCACAAATTGAATTTGCTACGTTTGATTATGGGATTGTTAACAGAAAGTAGTTAACATGCCATGCGTTTGTTGCATTTAATTAAATGTTGAGGCCACTGTGCCAATACTTGTTCAGAAGGGAGACCCCCTAATGGGCAGAGAGTTAAAATAGTGAACTAAATAGTAAAAATTGAGGGATTTTGGAAACAGCTATAGATATTATCTGGCGTTGAGTGATTTAGTGACTGTGATGAAAGACATTCTGAAATATGTCTGGTATAATCAAAGTCCTATTGTTTTCCACAGGCTCATCGGGCCGCGGCCTCCCGTTTGAAATGTTAACTGACCTAGTTTATTAAAGATAATATCATAATATCAACTAAATGGGACTAACATTACACTTTTACTCACAATCACAAATGTGCTTGTTTCCTTTTATTATATGGTATGCTGAAATGTATAATGATAACCTGATGAAGTCATTCATAACTAAGCTGAATACCTGAACCTGGCTACTGGTAATATGTGAGGGGATGCATGTATCACATATGGATGATGTGTGGCTATGAGCATTTGTATCTTTGATACATTACATTGATACACTTCTCTCCTTTAACCCCGTGTGTGTGTGTGTGTGTGTGTGTGTGTGTGTGTGTGTGTGTGTGTGTGTGTGTGTGTGTGTGTGTGTGTGTGTGTGTGTGTGTGTGTGTGTGTGTGTGTGTGTGTGTGTGTGTGTGTGTGTGTGTGTGTGTGTGTGTGTGTGTGTGTGTGTGTGTGTGTGTGTGTGTGTGTGTGTGTGTGTGTGTGTGTGTGTGTGTGTGTGTGTGTGTGTGTGTGTGTGTGTGATAATTATAAAAAATATGAAAAATCCATCTTCTTTTTTGCTTGTGCATTATCAGTGTTTACCTTTAAAAGTATAACCGATAGGCCAGTTTCCCGCATACTGCTCCTTCCCGCTCTGCGATTGATGCCAAAAGACAGAACCGGTCCGAGCCACGGCCGCTGGGGGGATGGAGGGGGTCCGGGAGGAAGGGGCGGTGCCTGCCAGTCCCACAGCCATATTTCTTCATCAACAGTCGATGTGCGAAAATAAAAGGCCACTGTCTCTGCAACTGTGCAGCAGGCGGCTGTCACACAGTCACTGGAGCTGACTGAGGACTGGACTGTCTCCTGACAGGACACAGGGCAGTCTGGAGGAAAAGAGGTCTGGGTCGGGTTAGAAGAGGATGGAAAGAGGTTTAGGAAGTGTCAGTCTGGTCTTGGTTGAACGTTATCCTCCCAGCAGCAGGCCCACAGCCATGGCCAGCACCTGTCCTCCTGCAGGTGAGCTTCAGAGCCTCTTTCCTGTCTGTGAGCTAAACACCTTTATGTCTCTGTGTGTCCCCTCAGATTGGTCTCTTAAACTCGGCTCTGATTAACATATCGCTTTGTCCGATTCTCTTAGCTCAGTTGCTGTTTCTTGTTCATGTGGTTTCTTGCCTCCCGTCTTCTGTTCTGCTGCTGCAGACCCAGGCTGAGCACGATGCACTGAGGCTCTCTCACACTGAGGCTCTCTCACACTGCCACACCGCTAGAGAAAGAAACACAGACAGGGGGAGAAACTCAGTGAATACAATCATGAGATAGTAAAAACAACAGGCGAGATAAATACAGCCAGCAGAACTTGGGCAGGGCCGGCTGTTGACCTGTGATGACCAGTTGAGAAAAGTGCACAAAAACAACACACTTTGACATCCACCCACGCACGCACGCACACACACACATGCTGCAGAGGACTAGTAGTAGCCAGTATGTTTCTCAGATTGGATAGCAGGTGGGTGGCTGGCTGGCATGCCCCCCCTTTAGTTCCTCTCACCCACTAGCCTCTTACATGAAAGGGAACGTTTTTTCTCTGAGAGCCACCCTAGACTTTTGGGGGCCCTAAGCGAGCTTTGGCTTGGGGGATTTTTTTTTTTTTTGAAATATTGAAGTTAAAAGCATCAATCTGGTGCACTTTGAGAGCAAAGAGATCTATGGATACATCTCTCAACACCCATATGAAACAGAACTGTAAACAGATTTTTCTTTATGGATATTTTACAAATCACTTAAACTGTATTCTTGTTTTGTCATATAGTATTTCATAACTGTTTTTAATTTATTCTCTCTGGCTGTCCATCTCATAATGTTCACATATAATCTAGCTGTCAATAGGAATATCATTCAGAAGAATTTTTATTTCTTGCAAAAATCTGCCACAAAAAGAGGTTGCACATTTAAATGCAGGTGTTGTTATGGCAACGTCAGTGGCCAAACAGCCACATTTACTGCTGCAAATACGTTCAAACATGCTGTTGACACGTAAAGCAGTGGCAACTATGCCACCATTTCAGCTGACTTTTTCTCAGAAATACTGTCACATAACATCCATATATTTCAGTGCTAGGTTGATGCTTAGCTAAGCTAACTATGAAACACTTTAACTGACAGGACTCCGGATCAACTGTGTCCTGTAAGGTAGCTTCATGTCGAACAGTCAACATTTCCCAGAGAGCTTTCTTTTAAATCACCAGGTAACGCTAAAACACATAACGTTTCGATTGTATGAAAAAGTGTTTATTTAATATATCTGGCTAGCTATAGCTACTTGCTAACGGTTTAGCTTACCCCCGCGATTCAAAGTAACGTCAACGTAGCTGTAAGTTATGCTTTGCTTACATGTTCGCATAACTTGGAAGTTTACTGATATTTACATACCTTGTTTACCTGGCTCAAGTGGTGGCTCTGGGGTTGTTGTGTGAGCCACCATGAATTGTCGTCTTTTTTAAGAAAATGTTTTCTTATGTCCATCTTCAAAAACTCTGAGTCCGACTGACAGTTTAAACATTGTCACAGCTCACAGGATAGGTACCTGTCAGCCAATAACACAGATGTTTATTTCCATTCAACTTTCTGGTTGGTCTGGTGTCTTGCCTCTGTTGCATTCACTGAACACGGGAAATTACAATCCTGCCGTCCTCGCTTGTGTCATGATGAGGTTCAGGTAAAGCACGGTTAATGTATTATATTATTGACTCAATGATATAATACATGACTTTGAGAGTAGGCAATCTAGGCATATTAACACAATTAGTTAAACATACTTATCACGGTGACTGTGTACTGAGATCTCTTTTTTTTTTTTTTTGCTAGGGGTCCCTTAGTGGCTGTGGGGCCCTACGCGGCCGCTTATGTCGCTTAATGAGTCGGGCCGGCTCTGGAGCCACATGTCAGTGTGCTACTTTGAAGTTTGTCTGATAAACAGGACTGGAAGAGGGTTAAGGAAACAACACAACTTTATTAACATTTCAAAACTGCCAAGTGCCACTTCCAAAAATCCATAAGGGAGAAAGAAAAAAAAATACAAGGAAGAGTGGGGGGATCTGAGAAAGAAAGGTTTGGTTAAAAGAGAACACCTACTCTTTCTGTTGTCATTGAAAACATACACGATAAAATGAGAGTGTTGGACAGATAGATCACAGAGAGATGGAATTTGATGGGGATAAAGTGAAATCACAGTGGAGATGTCAAAATGCAGATAAAACAGGGGAAACATACTGCAGGAAGAGAACAGTTAAACAGCTAAAAAAGAAAAGGCGAGGAGGGGGAAGGAAGGCAGGAGTTTCAGGGTGCAAAAAGCAGACAGACGGTAAACAAACACACACCCTGTCTGAAAGGCTCCACAGATCTCAGTTAGCTAGTCTTATCTTTGCTGCATTTTCCTGTTCTTATCCAGTTCCACACAACAGCATGTCCCATGACAAATTGAAAAGCCAGGGCCAGGACTGGTGAGGAGGGATACCTACTTCTTTATGTGGCTACCAATGAGTATCAAGGAGACACACAGACAGTTAGACCGTTAGAGAGGAATCCACAAGAGAGATAAGGTGTTTGTGTCTGTTAGTCTAATAACCTTAAAGAGCCTGTGACAGCATCCCAACAACTGTTGTGCAATGAAATATTGGGCTACTAGTAATCTCGAACCGTCAGTTTAAAAAAGAAAAAGCGATACCGTTCCGTTAAATATCAATAATTTCGAACATCGCGGGGAAATTCCTTCGACTCATTTTGAAGTTTTGGGGGAAGCCGGAAGTGACGTCAATGCGGGAACGCTTCACTGTGCGGCGAGAGAGCCAAACACGGACAAAGTGTGTTGTCATGCGTATACATGGTGAATTACTGAGATTAGGCACGTTAATAACGTTTTAATGAAGTTGACTACAGTATATTCATATTTGTCAGTGCTTTCATGTCAATTCGGCAAACATAAATGATCGTGGTGAAGATGATGATTACATTAGGATTACAAATCGGTAGTGAGAGCTGCTGAATTTCCTCCCGTCAGATGTGATATAAAAACAAATCAGTCTATAGAAAAGAGATCAACTCAGTGTGCGGAGTTTAAATCTATCAAGTCATATTACAGGATAAAGGAAATACAGTTTAAACTGCCGTATGCAGAGAAGACGCCGACGTGTCGCACTTATCATTCATATTACATCATCAATCAGATCATATAATATCATTGTGAAGAAATATTTTAATGAGATCTGTGCACGGGAGAATGTTAGTGTTTTCCCTATGTGTCCTGTTTGTAATTTACACAGGGCAAAAGGCCAAAAGGCCCTGCCTCCCTGTGGGGAGTGTGACCAATTGCGCAGATGGTTTTAACAGACCAGTCCTTTGTCCTTGACATGTGTAATATCGATTAGGATGGAAAGAGCGCGAATATAGGCCACTCCTATATTCTCTATGTAGATTTGGTGTTTCGGTGTAATCCTCAGTGTTGACTTGGGATTCTCATGATGATAGTTGTGTTAATAACTTGTAAACGCTCACGGCCGTGACTCTCAATAAACACAGGTGTTTGATTTAAAGCGGGTTCCAGCTTCCATTTCTTCCATCAACATTGCTGAGCAGAAGTTTCTCTCACAGATTGGCGTCACGAACAGGATACCAAAAGATCTTCAGAGGCTGGTACAGATGTAGCACTCCAGATCAGACTCAAATGGGTGTGTCCCAGTCAAAAGCCCAGCGGATGCCAGTGGCTGGGGGTGTTGCCAAATTGCTAGAGGGCGTTGCCCAATTTCCCCATTTGTTCAATTACAGGATTTAACCATGAGATGGCGCTTCATTCACAAAATACACAATGGGTGTTGTAGAAACATCAATATTTTAGATCAAATAAAGTATATAGTTTGCTTTATGCAGTATATTTCTTGTAATATTGTACAGTAGATTGAAGTAAATCAACTTATACATTAAGATAAGATAAGATGGACCTTTATTAATCCCGTGGGGAAATTCAGTAGTTCAAACAGCAACAGGGTGAGAGTGAAAAACAGGACAGCACAGATTCACACAGATTAATAAAATCAAAAAGAAGATGAGCGATAAAAATAATAATAATGAGAAACAAGAAATGAATAAAACTAAAATGTAATTATCATATCATATATTATAATGTATTGTATTATTAATTAATATCATACATTAACCCCATTATAGCAGATGCCACATTGAATGGATGAACACATGTATGCATCAATAATTACAACAGAGTATTTCTAAATACAAGTTGTAAAAATACTTATATGTATTTAATATTAACCCTTTGGAGTCGACCGTCACGCCGGTGTGATCAGATCACATGACCTGTTCAAGCCGGTGCCGCATAAAAACAACAGTCCGGACAACATTGCCGTGTGTTTCTGTCGAAAGTACTGGCTTGAAACTATATCCCAGTCTTTGTTTCATGCAAAAAGACCCAGTAAACACGGAGATACGATGATATAAAGTTAATACATTTCAAAAGTATGAAATATGGAAGCACATATTTGAATATCTTCGCCATATTTGATCATTTTACGAAACGGAAAATACTGGAAACTGTAGATCCTGCTCAACAGGATGTATATGTGTATTTCTGTCGAAAGTACTGGCTTGCAACTATATGCCAGTCTTTGTTTCATGCAAAAATACCCAATAAACACGGACATACGATGATATAAAGTTAATACAGATATATTTCAGAAGTATGAATAATGGAAGCACATATTTTAATATCTTCGCCGTATTTTATCATTTTACGAAACAGAAAATTATGGAAACTGTAGATTCTGCTCAACAGGATGTATTTACCAGGAAGGGGTGAGGTAATCAGGTAAACGGAGTGATACGAAACGAGACGAAAATAGACGAAGAGGGACGGTGGGAACCGAAGAGAGACGGCGGGAAATGGAGAGAGACGAAGACAGGCGGCGGGAGACAAAGAGAGGCGGCGGGAGACTGCGATTGAAGTAAAGTGACAGACAAACATTGAGAATTTAGATATAGTTAGATAGATTTAGAGTTTTGAAGACTCAACTATGATGAAGAGAACTCTGAACGTGAGTCAAGCTTTAAGCTTGTTTTTTGACATGGAGGAGGAGGAATCTGTGATGTTGCCCTCTGTGTCGTAGTTGACAGAAACCGCTTTGAAGCGTGGCACAGATAAAGACAGAAAAAACTGATTTTGTACATAATGTGTATATATATATATTTGTATTATATTTATAATAACACTTTTGCCTTATCAGAATGAAATCCCATGCTACCTCAATCAAACTTTCACATTATCATAGTCACATCCCATGTATATATTTCCAGCTTTTAAATGGTTTTGTAGTGTATGTTTGTGTTATGAAAAATAAAATCATTTTCAAAATCTGTTTTTACGTTTTTTTTGTGATTTTGGGTCCAAAATGTTCTTATAGTAGAAGATCACTGTACTAAACAAAGTCAAAAATCCTACATCCAAACGAAATAAATATAATTAATTATGATGAATACGTTAAGTCTTGTTCATTGTTTTTCACTTTTATTAAATGTTCAACATTCAAACTGCAGCATATTTTCACTCTTACACATATATTCTCATTTTACATACATACATTTTCACTCTTACACACGGATATTCTCCTTTTGCTCTCATGTGAAATCTACTAAAACAAAGTATGTCATGTATATTTAGTTTTCGTTGATGAGATGAGACGGACTAAGGTGTTAATGGTGGACTATCGGACATTCAAAATGCAGCATATTTCCCCCAAGTGTCTGACAAAATGCATTTTACGTTTCTAACTTGCAATATCATTATTTATGCTCTCTTAGAAGAGCGTTCTCCCTGTGTCTCTCTGTGTGCGGGGGATCACAGGAGGGGGGGGGGGGGGGAGAGCTGTGGAATGTGACTCCACACATTCCGATGGCCAATTAGTTTTAAACAAAGGGTCTCCAACATACATAGGACACATGGGGGGTTGGGCTGGTGAACGGTATGGTCTGCAGCACATCACAGAGGCATTTAAAAAGTGAAGACAATACATTCTGGAAATGTTCACATCAGGCACCTTCAAGTTAAACAATACTACTGTACAGTAAACAATTAACACAGTCAATTATGTGGATTAAATCACATTTATTTCGTTAAAAATAAACGAAATGACTTGGTTTGCATTCATAAAGAATGCACAAACGTGTTTAATCGTTAATGTCAGATATGTACTAAGTAAATAGCCTACATTAGTTCCTGCTCAAGATTAGATTCAACTTTATTGTTATTGCACAGATTACAGGTACTGAGACAACGAAATGCAGTTTAGCTTCTAACCAGGTGCAACAAGCAGTAAAGTGAAAAGTAATGTTCACAATCTACAGAATAAAATATATAATGAATTGAATGATGAATAAACAGTGAGGGGTATGAATACACTAGATATCAGCCTGTGAGCAGTATGAACAGTGTGTTAATCGTTAATGTCAGATATGTACTAAGTATAGCCTACATTAATTTCATGATGGATTAAATGTAGGGTGAATTGCCCTAATGTGGAACATTTTTGCATTTCAGACTTCGGGAATATATTGCGACATGAAGCCGATACAATAAATCAAAATCCAGTAACATTCTGAAATCCCCAGGATGTGTCCTAATCAAACCAAAAGAGAACATGCAGATATTAAACTCATAAAAGAAATGGTAGACATATTAGTACTCTTAGTGCCAAGTTGTCTCAGACAATCTGTTTTCCTAATGTGGGACAGTTCTGTGCAAAATGTGGGATACTGAAAAGTCTATATTAAAAAGCCTCAGTCACCTTCATTCATGTAATAAAAAAATCTCAGGCCAGTAACACTCAAAGCTACAGTAAATGTGCAATACCATGCTATGTTACTATTTATAATGTTATTGTTGTTACAACAGAAGATGTTTTTATTTAAATTGAAGTTAAATGCATCAATCTGGTGCACTGAGGGCAAAATTAGTAGATTTGTGGATACAGCTCTCAACACTCATATGAAACAGAACTGTTCTTACAATGTGTGTTGGAAGGTATTACATTACTATGCATATTTTATTGTGTAAACACACAGCTGATCACCTGAGAGCTGCCGTTTCATTCAGAGCATTTAAAAAAAACGACGGTCTGGTTTCAACAACTCAATGTGTGATTATTATAGCAGTAATATTAGACACTAATAATACAGTAAACTATAAACACTGTACATATTATTGTTTGCCCGTGGGATTAGGGTGATCGGTAGTGAGAGCCGCTGCATTTTCCTCCGGTCGGATGTGATATAAAAACAAAGCGATTATTGTTGTTGTTGTAAACTCACGTGGATTAAATTTAGTGCATTCATTTCAACTCGTGAACATATGATACATTAAATGATCGCGAGGATGACGATCGAACATCGTTTGTTTGACCCTGGATGCATTTCCTGATCTAAAAACATAGCGATGGTTTTGTACTTACGCCAACGTGAATTAAACATTATTTTGTTAAATAAAAACATGGTGATGTTTAGTAAATGATTACATGTCTCTTATTTAGCACAGAATATGATCCCATCCGTGACATATGGATCTTAACAAATATCCGCTATATCAGATACCTGTAGATCAGCTGTTTATTTCACATGAGTTCCAGTGTGGCAGCTTTTCACGGCTCCCCCCTGGTGGATCCATTGCAGCTGGTTTCATTATAATTAAATGTATTTATCAAGAGGGCGTTTCAAGTCCTGCGGGAGGTTTTACTTTTCAGCAGGGGCCCACCCCGTGCCGATCACGGACCCGCACGGGTAGGCGTCTGAAACGAAGCGCTATATCTGTAAGTACATTTCTATTTTGAGATTGGCTTGCCAGCGTTTGGGATTGACGGTATTATACATTTTCCTGGAAGAACTGAGCTGCTGCAATTTTTTTTGGGTTTCTCTACTCATTTACATTCGGAGGCTTAATCATAACCTCGGGAATCGGTGTCAAGGGGGACGTTGTCCTGGCCGATTTCCCCGTGATTGTTGCTGGGGCAGGTGCCTACGAGCAAGCACGGCCCATGTGAAAACTATGAGAATATTTGGGGCTAATAAATAACCTCGGAATATCGAATTTCATCGATTTCCTCTGTGTGATTCTCGGAATTAAATCACCGGACAATTACACACAGCAAATATTCGGAGAATCTTTGAAAGAGAGCATCAGTAAAGTGGAGTTTCTGAATTAGAAGCAATGTCGTAGATTTGTATTGAAACGAATCGCCGAATTTAGGAGATTTCAGAGGATAAATTGCCTAAATCAACAGCATTTCTGCTGAGGTGCCGATTCTCCGCCCCCTGTGGAGAGCAGCATGCAGACAAAGAGAGAGGAACAGTTACATAGTCAATATTTCCGCGACTATTACCATTTTTGAACTAAAGAAAGTAGTTAATACGTGGTATGAGAATGTTATATATGAATTGCTGAATTTAGCTGTTGTGTTTTGGGAAGAAACGGTGAGAGAAAAATTAAAGTCTATGCTTTTGGACGAAAAAAAAGCAAAGCACCACTAAAATAAGCATAGTGGTTGTTGATTTGAGAATCAGTACTAAATAGTCATTATTTCCGCGATTATTACCATTTTTGAACCAAAGAAAGTGGTTAATACGTGGTGTGAGAATGTCATAATATGGATTGCTGAACACAACATTATGAGTAAGAAGGCTCTCATAATTAAACAAGATATTTCTCTAACCCCCTCTGAAAGTCTCCCTAATTCGGATTAAAACTAGGCTGGAAGAGTTTTTGTCACGCTGAGTTGTTGAGAGTTTTATGTTTGTTTGTCTAATTGCAGTGTTTGTTTTATTCTACTAACCGTTAAACATGGGTAATACTGTCTCCACAAACGAGTCCGTTGGTAAGAGGAAAAATGATTCACGCACCAACACACTTACAAAAAATCCTATTACAGACAGCCATTACACGCACATGTTTTCCCCTAATATGCCGTCTGGAATTGTCGGAAGAAGCTTGGATTGGACTAAAGTTATGCCGTTCACATCGTTACTTTGTGAGCATTCACAACAGAATAGTCAGAAAGGACAGATTCTGTTTGATTGGCCGTTAACGGGCACTTTTGACATGGCCGTGTTGTGGCAGGCATTCAAATTAATTGAACATGAGGCGAATTGCTCCTGGGATGTAACGTACATGAAGGACTGCGTTAAAGCTTGGATGACTATTGCAGAAAAAAGAGGTTACGATGAGCGAAAAAATGAAAAATCAGTTGGCACCGAGCGAGGCTCCATTGAGCTCAAAGCTCTGATTGATAGGGTTTCGAAATGCGCAGCTAGTTGTCATTTGCTTAGCCTAGAGGCTGCTTTTGATGTTAAATCAGAGAACATGTCCAGAATTAAAGAAAGACACAGAAAGGACGTCGCAGCCATTGCGAAATCAGTTATGTACGATTGGCTGAAAAGACAAGGCAAATCTCCCAGCACAGCTCAGCTAATTTCCATTTTAACAGACGCTGGAGGAAAAGCAGGCTGTAGCTCTCTGCGCACAAATAATTCCCGCGATGCCAGATAGCAGCTCATTACACACCCCGACCTCTGGCTCCGCAACGAAAATGTTACACAATCCAAACATGCCGTAAGGCACCAGTTTTAAGGACTATGTCCCGCATACAATTCTCACAAGACTGCGAACATATCAGGATTATAATTCTGCTGAAACTGTGACAGCACCGAAAATACTGATAGGAGAGATTCCAGTTTATAAACCTTGGACACCCGCTGAGGTTATGGATGTCACTAATCACGCTCCAAGTCCCACTAAAAGCCCAGATGAGTATCTGTCGTGGTTGACTAATGTCTGCTCAGTTTATAACTGTCTAGTTCATGATGTTAAACAGCTGATAATCCTAACATACAAGGCAGATTGGCCCACGTGTAGGGAGGAATTCAAATTCCCTGCCTGTACGCCTGCAGGTGACTGGCCTGCGACACAGACGCGTGATGTGTGGATCCAGACTGTAGCTGCTATTGCAATCAAAGCATGCGCCAAAACTCACAGATTTTTCGCTGGTGACGGCTTGCGTACAGAACCCAACAGAAACTGTCCCAGAATTTCTCCAGCGTTTCATGACAGTGTGGGATAATAATGCGGGCATTAAAAGAGAGGGCAATGATTTGTTCGCCATACAGACTTTGTTACATAATTTAATCCCTGAAACAGCTCAAGCGTATATGATGGCTACCCCGGACTGGCAAATTAAAACATGGAAATTAACATTAGCAACAACACGCGCGCTGCACAGAAATCAGATATTTCTGACCCCCAGAATTGCCCAGCTGATGCAAAAGTTGCCTCAAAATACACAAGCTTATCAGAGTGCGGATAACTCCCAGCAGTTTCAGGGACAAAACCGCACACAGCAGTATCAAAATCAGGGAAGATCACAGAGTTATCAAGAAAAGGGCACACAGCAGCAGAATAAAAATTCCAAAAAGTTGATGCCGTGTCACGTCTGTGGGGCAACGGATCACTGGGCGGGGCAGTGCGAGCGGCGCTGGGGAGCACAGCAGGATGCACAACCCTTGCCTGCTCTCCCCCAGCCCCCCCCGCCACCCAGCATTACTGCCTCTCCCTCCCCTTAACAGTCAATACGACAGGCAGGCTCAACAAGGGCAAAACGGTCAGCAAAGTCAATTTAATAGACGATAGGGGTACCATGAAGAAATAGGGTCAGATTCACAGCATTTCCCCATTCAAGCAGCAACAATTCGCCTTTCCAATAACCCGCGTGAAGATCTGATTATGCCCGTTGATTTCAGTGGTAAGGCAGTAGACATTTTGATTGACAGCGGAGCAACATTATCAGCAGTGCGCACGAAGGAAAAAGTGTGTGAAGCAACCAATAATTTTATTACAACAATGAGAGTTTCTGGCATTCCTATGTCAGACCCCGTTTCAGAGAAAACTAATATTTCAATTGAAGGATCACATGTCCAACCAGACAGTACAATTTACCCCATAGAGCCATTTTGGGAATTGAAGGAGTCATCCAATCTCTGCTCGATCAGGGCGTGTTGAGATATACGAGCAGCCCGTGTAACACTCCGATTCTGCCCATACCTAAACACAATCGCCCTTATGAGTGGCGTTTTGTCCAAGATTTGCAAGCTATTAACGCTATTGTCATTCCGACAGCTCCTATAGTGCCTGACACTAATTAAATTCTTGCATCATTACCGCCAGATTCGAAATGTTACACAGTAATCGATTTGTGTTCAGCATTTTTCTCTGTTCCTCTGCATCCAGAAAGCCAGTATTCTGTTTGCATTTACTTTTAAAGGTAAACAAATCACATACACGCGCCTCCCACAGGGGTATGTAGAGTCGCCTACTGTGTACGCTGCAGCTGTTAAGAGAGATCTGGACACTTTGGTCCTTACAGGAGGTAGCACCTTGCTTCAGTACGCAGATGACCTGTTGTTAGCTTCTCCCAACATGGACGCATGTCGCATCGACTCCATTCTGCTCATGAAAATACTTTCTGAATGCGGACACAGAGCATCCCTGGCTAAGTTGCAGTACTGCCAGACTGAGGTCACATACCTGGGTCACATTCTGAGGGATGGACACCGACTCCTCTCGCCAGCAAGGATTTGCCTTTTGAACAAAGTGGCACCACCCCGCACAAAGAAAGACATGCTGTCTTTTTTGGGCATGGCAAACTACTGCAGACACTGGATATACGAGTACGCTGCTATGGACTCTGTCCTGCGTGCTGCCACTCTGCAGGCTGCCCCTAACATTGTTCAATGGTCTGAGGACATGCATACTGCTTTTCAGGACTTAAAGCGAGCCCTGACATCGGCTCCTGCCCTGGGGCTCCCTGATTACCATCAGCCGTTTCACCTGCACGTCCATGAGAAGGGGGGCTTTGCAGCGGGCATCTTGGTACAGAAGCATGGCTCTAATTTCCGGCCTGTTGCATACTACTCATCTCGACTCTCCCCTGTGGTACTTGGTATGCCTTCATGTCTGCGGGCAGTGGCCGCAGTTGCAATTGTTATCAAACAATCCTCTTCCATTGTACTGGCCAGTGACTGTGTAGTACATGTCCCACATGCAGTTTTGCATATTCTGAACACCTCTGCTACTCAGCATATGACAGCAGCAAGGCGCTCTGGTTATGAAGCAATAATTCTTTCAAGCCCACACATCACACTTAAACGCTCTCCCCCCCTAAACCCAGCTACGCTGGTGCCAATTCCAGATTTTGAAATCACACATGACTGTGTCACAACGATTGACATGTCTTCTTCCCCCAGAACTGATATGTTGCAAACTTCTATCCCTAATTCAGATATGATTCCATACACAGACGGGTCTGCGAGCAGGCCGTCTGACACAGTACACTTAGCAGGCTATGCTGTTGTAAATGACTGGGAAGTTTTAGAAAGCCGGGCCTTGACAAATGGCACGTCGGCTCAGGCCGCAGAGTTGTATGCTCTGCTGAGGGCGTGTATTTGGCTAAAGATAGAGTTGCAACCATTTTCACAGACTCCAGGTATGCATTTGGTGTGTGCCATGATTTTGGTGTCTTGTGGAAAATGCGCGGTTTCTTAACTTCGGCCGGTAAGCCTATTCAACATCATGCGTTAGTAGCTCAGCTATTAGACGCTATCATGCTCCCTACACAGCTAGCAGTAGTTAAGTGTGCTGCTCACACAAATTCTGATGATCCTATTTCGCGTGGAAATGCGTTAGCCGACACCGCGGCTAAACAAGCAGCAGTTTCCTGCTCTTCTATGGTGCTCCAATGCCCCTCGACACAACCCGCAGAATCCATTTCTTTGCCTTCCTTTAATGATGTCGCGGACATGCAAGCCCGCGCTGATGTTAGGGAAAAATATTTATGGCTAAGACGAGGTTGTACACTTGACGCTGAGTCCAGCTTGTGGCTCCACCCAGACGGACGGATGGTCTGTCCACGTTCGTTCCTCCATGTTTTGGCACATGTTGCACATGGCAAATCACATGTAGGAAAAGGAGGGATGAATGGGATTATAAAGTCCCAATGGTTTGCTCCAGACATTACACTAGCTACACAGACCCTGGTAGACAGATGCATGATATGCCAGCAGACAAGACGAAGAAGTGGTCAAATTCAGCATGAACACTTACCGCCCCCCTCGGGGCCCTTTGTAAATATGCAAATTGACTTTTCACATAAGCCACCATGCCAAGGATTCAAATATATTTTGGTAATAGTGTGCCAGTTCTCCAAATGGGTAGAAGCCTACCCTACCAGAAAAGAAGACGCTAGAACAGTTGTAAAGTGTCTTCTCAAAGATGTTATTCCTAGATTTGGTGTGCCCACAGGAATTAACAGTGACAGAGGTCCAGCATTCATTTCTAAGATAACCCAGAGTCTAGCTACAGTGTTAGGGTTCAAATGGCAATTGCATGTTCCCTATCACCCACAGAGGTCAGGCCAGGTTGAGGGAATGAACTTGACTATAAAGGAGAAACTCACTAAAACAATGTTGACCACAGGACTAAAATGGGTAGACGCGCTGCCGCTAGTTCTGTGCTCCATCAGAAGTTCACCAAATGCAACGACAGGGCTTAGCCCACACGAGGTATTGATGGGAAGGGTAATGTTCGCAGGATCTAGCCCCCCAGTAACACCCCACAAACTCACTCTTTTGTGGACAGATGATTACATGACTAACTATGTCAAATATCTAACTGACATGTTGAGAAAGTTTCACAGGCAGGTGGCTGACAGGCTCCCCCAGCCGGGAGAGGAGCCCACCCACCCCTTTCAGATTGGTGATAATGTACTAATCAAATCTCTTGAAAAAGATGCTCTGTCTCCCAGGTGGAAAGGTTCTTTCCACGTGTTAATAGTGACCAGAACAGCCCTGAGAGTACAAGGGAGACCGGAGTGGATTCACGCTACAAGATGTCGTCTCTCCCCTCTACCGGATGCTGGCGTGTGAAGGCAGTCATCATCATCGTCATGCTGGGTCTTCTGTACCTGGCCAAGGACGCCCTGCTAGATGGAGCTGTGGAAATCCCAACGACAGGTGGCGAGGGATCTCGCCCGTCTGAGGAAGAAAATAAGGTGCTCTTATCTACGAGCGCAGGCGACTTGACCACTCAGGGCCCAGACCCTGAGGGCAAAACGACACCAACGGGCAAATCAGTGCCTAGCGACAAGGACAGGTCGTATCCAATCACCACACAGACATTCAGTATGGTGCAAGAGACACAACGAGAAAGAAAAGGAGGAAGAATCAGGAGGATTGTCTCCCTCCCTGATCATAAATCAGAGACTATTTCTTTTAACTGTCCAGCTTTAATATGTGATCCATCTAACTGTATTATTATATTTTATGTGTCCTTAGTTCACTCAACGTGGGAGATATATCCAATGGACGAGTACCGTGCGGACGGGGTGGCGTCGGAGGGGGTGAGAATAGCACTCGACACCATTGAAGACATGCCCGCAGAACTGTGGTGTAGCACTAGAGAACAGGTTAAGACACTGATAAAGGATAAAGCAACATGTAGAGTGAGGAAACCAGATTACCAGGTTCCCAATCCAGGTGCTACTGCATGCAAACTGTCTGGACCAGATAGAAAAACAAATGTTCTATCCACTCCACTCAGGAGGTGATGTAGATTTTTCAAAAAAGGCCTTAATCACTCCTTTTAAACGAACTAAAACTAATTCTGCAGTAAGTTTAATGTTAGACTACGCACATTAACGCAATATTAGCAACTGTTGGCTGTGCCAAAATATGCCAGAATCCATGCATTCTCCCATGTTTAGCCCAATTCCTTTCACAAAAGTGGATTATAAATTAGTCAGCTGGAACAACATTGACTCTAGGATTAGCGATGAGGCTGAGGACTGCTACACTCCTTCATACCCAACAGACTCTGATAAACCATTACAGTACGAGGGTCTGGTCTTTCTCATTGTTGAGACAGTAAATACAAATTACCTGCCTGACGGTTTCAAACGATTGATGTTTTTAAAACTAATATATGTGAAGAAATACATTAACCTAGCTTTTGAATACAGATTCCAGTTAGCTCTGGTACAAACAAATTGTTACAAACAGGATTGGTGACAAAGCGCAGCCCTGGCGGAGGCCAACCCTCACCGGAAATGGGTCCGACTTACTGCCGAGGACCCGGACACAGCTCTCGCTTTGGGAGTACAGAGATTGGATGGCCCTGAGTAGAGACCCCCTCACCCCATACTCCCGCAGCACCTCCCACAGTAACTCCCTGGGAACCCGGTCATACGCCTTCTCCAAGTCTACAAAACACATGTAGACCGGATAAGCGTACTCCCAGGCCCCCTCCAGGATCCTTGCGAGAGTAAAAAGCTGATCCGTCGTTCCACGACCAGGACGGAATCCGCATTATTCCTCCTCAATCTGAGGTTAGACAATCGGCCTGACCCTCCTTTCGAGTACCTTGGAGTAAACTTTCCCGGGGAGGCTGAGTAGTGTGATGCCTCTGTAATTGGCACACACCCTCTGATCCCCCTTTTTAAAAAGGGGAACCACCACCCCGGTCTGCCACTCCTTCGGTACTGTTTCCGACTTCCACGCAACGTTGATGAGACGTGTCAACCATGACAGTCCCTCAACACCCAGAGCCTTCAGCATTTCCGGGCGGATCTCATCCACCCCCGGGGCTTTGCCACTGTGGAGTTGTTTGACGACCTCAGTGACCTCCCCCCGGGAGATTGGTGTTGATCCCCCGTCATACTCCAGCTCTGCCTCTAACATAGAGGGCGGAGTTGTCGGGTTCAGGAGTTCCTCAAAGTGTTCCTTCCAACGCCCTAACACTCCATCAGTTGAGGTCAACAACGTCCCATCCTTACTGTACACAGCTTGGATGGTTCCCTGCTTCCCCCTCCTGAGGTGTCGGACAGTTTTCCAGAACAACTTTGGTGCCGCCCGAAAGTCCTTCTCCATGTCTTCTCCGAACTTCTCCCACACCCGCTGCTTTGCCTCGGCCACGGATGAGGCTGCTGCCCTTCGGGCCTGTCGGTACCTTGCCTCGGGAGTCCCCTGGGATGACAAATCCCTGAAGGCCTCCTTCTTCAGTCGGACGGCTTCCCTGACCACTGGTGTCCACCAGGAGGTTCGAGGGTTACCGCCCCTTGAGGCACCTAGGACCTTGAGACCACAGCTCCCCGCCGCGGCTTCGGCAATAGAGGCTTTGAACACCGACCACTCTGGTTCAATGTCCCCAACCTCCACAGGAATGCCCGAAAAGCTCCGCTGGAGGTGTGAGTTGAAGGCCTCCTGAACTTGGGCCTCCTCCAGACGTTCCCAGTTCACCCGAACTACACGTTTGGGCTTACCAGGTCTATCCAGAGGCTTCCCCCGCCACTCGACCCAACTCACCACCAGATGGTGATCAGTTGACAATTCCGCCCCTCTCTTTACCTGAGTGTCCAAAACATACGGCCTCAGGTCCGATGATACGATAACGAAATCGATCATGGACCTTCTGCCTAGGGTGCTCTGGTACCACGTACACTTATGAGCATCCTTATGCTCGAACATGGTGTTTGTTATGGCCAATCCATGACTAGCACAGAAGTCCAGTAACAAACCACCACTCCGGTTCAGATCAGGGGGGCCGTTGCTCCCAATCACGCCCCTCCAAGTGTCTCCATCATTGCCCACATGTGCGTTGAAGTCTCCCAGCAAGATTAAAGAGTCCCCTTCAGGAGCCCCATACAGGACTCTTTCCAGGGTCTCCAAGAAGGCCGTATACTCTGAACTGCTGTTGGGTGCATAAGCACACACAACAGTCAGAGTTTTCCCCCCCATAACCCGCAGGCGTAGGGAGGCGACCCTCTCGTCCACTGGGGTAAACTCCAACAACGAAGCACCTAACCGGGGACTTGTGAGTATCCCCACACCCGCCCGGCGCCTCACACCTTGAGCAACTCCGGAGAAGAATAGAGTCCAACCCCTATCCAGAAGTAAGGTTCCAGAGCCGACGCTGTGCGTAGAGGTGAGCCCAACCAGATCCAACTGGTACCGCTCCACCTCCCGCACAAGCTCCGGCTCCTTCCCCCCCAGAGAGGTGACGTTCCACGTCCCCAAAGCCAGCTTCTGCCGCCCGGGTCTGGTCCGTCGAGACCCTCGGATTTTGAGGCGTAGTCGTGGGGGAGGGGGTCTGCAGTTCGGTGGACTAAGGATTGCACCACTGCTTTTTGCAGATGATGTGGTTCTAATGGCTTCATCGGTCTGCGACCTTCAGCACTCACTGGATCGGTTCGCAACCGAGTGTGAAGCGGCTGGGATGAGGATCAGCACCTCCAAATCTGAGGCCATGGTTCTCAGCAGGAAACCGATGAACTGTCCACTCCAAGTAGGGAATGAGTCCTTACCCCAAGTGAAGGAGTTCAAGTATCTCGGGGTCTTGTTCTCGAGTGAGGGAACAATGGAGCGTGAGATGGGCCGGAGAATCGAAGCAGCGGGAGCGGTACTGCAGTCGCTTTACCACACCGTTGTGACGAAAAGGGAGCTGAGCCAGAAGGCAAAGCTCTCTGTCTACCGGGCCATTTTCGTTCCTACCCTCACCTATGGTCATGAAGGATGGGTCATGACCGAAAGAACGAGATCGCGGATACAAGCGGGTACCCATCCGGGATGGGTTTCCTCCGCCGGGTGGCTGGTGTCTCCCTTAGAGATAAGGTGAGAAGTTCGGTCATCAGGGAGGGACTCGGAGTTGAGCCGCTCCTCCTTCGCGTCGAAAGAAGCCAGTTGAGGTGGTTCGGGCACCTAGTTAGGATGCCACCTGGGCGCCTCCCTAGGGAGGTGTTCCAGGCACGTCCAGCTGGGAAGAGACCAAGGGGTAGACCTAGGACCAGGTGGAGGGATTATATCTCTTCGCTGGCCTGGGGGCGCCTTAGGATCCCCCAGTCAGAGCTGGTTGATGTCGCCAGGGAAAAGAAAGTTTGGGGCTCTCTGCTGGAACTGCTACCCCCGCGACCCGACCACGGATAAGCGGGAGAAGATGGATGGATGGATGGACAAACAAATTGTTCGGTTAATTCCACAAGTCCAACATGCACAAAACAACCACACATGGCATCTTTATTAGCTGAAGCTTTAGTGACAGTGGTACCCTGGTTTGGCTCCAGAACAGTGGATTCCGTTGAGGTTAAAATACATGATTGTACGCAACCAATACCCCTAGGCAATCACCCTACACGTGACTGTTCAATATATGTTCCCCCAATTGTAGTACATGAATGGAAGAATGTGTCTATCTGTTTCCAGAATGAAGCAGGATCTCACATCTCTCCGGATGTGGGACACAGCGACTGTAATACCATAGTGAGGGTAAAATTAGCCAGAATTCCCCTCCCACAGAGAGTTTACTTAGTTTGTGGCGACCGGGCTTATGGCTGCGTACCGTATGACGTTTTTTATGGCACCTGTTATCTAGCCTACCTAATTCCTTTAATCCGTAAAGTAGAGGCAAATGAGATTGCAGCGATACTTCCCTCTCTACACAGGAACAGCAGGTCCATTACAAAAGGACAACAGGTAGCGAGCCTATTTTTGCCTTGGTACGGCATTTATGTTAGTCAGCAGGAAATCATGGCATTATCCAAAGTAGTGGAAAATCATCTAAATGTATCAAACACAGCAATGTTAGCTGAACATAAAGAATTGCAAGAAGTTAGGACAGTAGCACTACAGAATCGCATGGCGCTGGACCTCCTCTTTGCTGCCCAGGGGGGCGCATGTAAAATAATTGGTGCGGAGTGCTGTTCCTTTGTCTTTGTCGCCACACCGGAAGTTATGGATATGATTCATGATACGGCTAACGGGATAAAATAATTGTATGAAACTCATGGGTTTACATTTGGGGATTTAAGTGGAACCTTTGGATCCTGGGGAGCGGGGTTTGTTACATTTGTTGTTACTGTTGCAGTGTTTATCTTGGTTGTGCTAATCCTAGTGATTTGTTTGATCACTGTAGTTAAATTAGCCATACGCAGGGTTGCCAAGACTGCCCTCCAGGCCCCACAGAGGCTAGTGGGGTATTCTACTGTAAATGACACAATGTTGATGTACGACACCGAGCTTCCAGACCCATGGGTCTCCATGGCAGTTCCTGTACCTTGGGTACCTCCTTTCAGCGATTGATAAATTGATTAAAGTTGACACTCAGAATAAAGAATAGATGTTTTGATTTTCCTTGAATAAAGAACAGATGTTTTTGATTTTTCCTTCCTCAGGTTGTTACAATAAAATGTCTGACTTTTCCTTTTCAGATTTTGAACAAATGTATTTGAATAAAATGTATGTAGTAAAGTGCCTTACTCTTGAATAAGTGTATTGAAGTAAACGTAAAGTAATGTTAAAGATTGAGGACACTGTACCTTTACAGATTACAGATTGATCGATTCATCACTGTGAATTTATACCTTAACTGTGAATCTTAACTGGATCCCGATGTTATACCTCAATTGGATTTCTTATAATCCTACATTCTAATTGTGTTTTAATAAGTAATTGCCTTGAAGTAAATCTTTAAGATGTAAGCTGATTTTGAATTTGTGTTTGAAGAATGAGATTAACTGAGTGATAAATGATAAAAGATCTTGTTTTGAAACATATATTTTACTATTATATTTTTGTATTACATGTGTGTTATTATTGTGCTTTTGACAAAAATAAATCAAACACTGAAGAGAGATGATTTTTCTATTATGGTTGACTGTATCAACCATTGTGATTGACTGTTTCAATCTTATTCTGCTTTTAATGTAATGAGAATCCACACAACTCTGAGGACGTTTTATTTGATTTAAGTAGTGACTGAAATATTCTTAGACTAATGTTAATTGGTAATCAATAAATTGATAAAAGGGAGGATCTGTGAAGAAATATTTTAATGAGATCTGTGCACGGGAGAATGTTAGTGTTTTCCGTATGTGTCCTGTTTGTAATTTACACAGGGCAAAAGGCCCTGCCTTCCTGTGGGGAGTGTGACCAATTGCGCAGATTGTTTTAACAGACCAGTCCTTTGTCCTTGACATGTGTAATATCGATTAGGATGGAAAGAGCGCGAATATAGGCCACTCCTATATTCTCTGTGTAGATTTTGCGCTGTGTTTCGGTGTAATCCTCAGTGTTGACTTGGGATTCTCATGATGATAGTTGTGTTAATACCTTGTAAACGCTCACGGCCATGACTCTCAATAAACTCAGGTGTTTGATTTAAAGCGGGTTCCAGCTTCCATTTCTTCCATCAGCATTGCTGAGCAGAAGTTTCTCTCACAATCATAATATAATATATTTTCTTATCTGAGTCAGCTTCTCCAGCCGTATCTGGCCGTGCAACACTTACAGTGTCACATACTGTATGCAGAAGTATTATTTTAAGCAACACATTATGTTGACGAAACACTCGAGACAAATGTAATTAAAGTCAGATCCACTCGTGTCTTAGACGTGAACGCGTTCTCAGCTGGAGAGAGAAACCCTGGCTTGATTTACCGAGTTGATAACCAGCGTCGTATGACTGCTTAGCGAGATCTCGTTTGTTAGTTTATTTTTGTTAGTTTAATGTCAAAGACACAGACATTATACATTATATTTGTATTTTACCAGGATGCAGTGACACAAATATTTACATATTTACATTTACTATCTACAGCACCCGCCGCCCCTGACATCCCCCACTCCCCCCGTTGACAATTTACTAGCGGTACCGAAGTGGGCTGGTCGAGAGTCCCGGGATGATTTTTAGTCCCATTCCACCACTGGCTACATGACCATATGATCGCCCATATTGACGCACCTCATTCCTAAACTTCTAACAGATTCAACATAAACCGATCCTTCAGCCTCATATGAGCTCTCAGACACGTTCAAAATTAAACTTTCATCGCTGTCTGGGCTTGCTGCTGTGTGCGCCATCGTGCGTTTACATGCAGAAGCTGGGATCCTGAACGGTGCAGCTGGAGCGCTCCCGCAATGACGTCACACATCATTTGGCGGGACTTGAAGAATCCCCGAGAAGATCCAGAAAATTGTCAACATTGAAGGGCAGATTAATGGTTATCAAAGTACAAATATCCAAAATCAGTTCAGTAACGGTTTTCAAGGGGACAATATTTACTCAAATTGATGGGTTTGGATGATTGGGGAAACTCATGTCACAGGCTCTTTAAAGGTGGGGTATGTAATTCACTTCAGAAAACACTTTTTGTTATATTCCATGGAATGCTCTAAACATCCCGATAGCAATGAATACATTAAATGCTTTGACAATAAATACATACAAAAATTTCATCTGTGGAAGCCGTAGCACTGTAAAAAGCACGACCAATCATCTGAGCCAGCCCAGCTAAAATAACTAGATGGCCTACCTGCCTGTCAGCCTTCCATCTGTGCACAAACTTATCTCGTGCCCTCATTGGTCATGTGCGCGTTCGTGTGTGTGTCAACGTGTTGGAGGAGGGGCTCTGTAAGGAAGTCTGAAGGAAGTGGCAGATTTTTTCCGGTTGTGTACTTTCAAATTCTAGCGCATCTCGAGCTGGTTTCTCCATTCTTACCAAGGGGAAAACTCTGGGGAATAGCCGGGACGCCAATACGGAAGTGCCACACACTGCAGTTTATATATTGGCCGATAGGCGATGGCTGCAGAAAGGAGCAATTTCCATAGACCCCATGTTAAAATGCCCAATTTTACAGCAGAAAAAAACATGTTTCTACCCCTGGCTCCATACATTTTATTATCGATATAGTTAGATTCCACCTTCATGATTATGTATCTGTGAGTGAATTGTTTTCTAACACGACCCTTTTAATTATATTAGGTCTTAACGTTTTTGCATAAATTAGGGCGTGGTCACATTGAGTGACGGCTCTGTCAAGTGACTGCTGCTGCTAGCTTCTTGTCTCTGCTACCTGATCCGTGAAGCTAGCTACAGGGACTCTGCCTGCTCAGTTCATCCAGGAAACACAACTTGAAGCCGGCCGTGGTTGTTTGTTCTTCATGCTTGTATATCGAACTATTGTGACTCGCTCTGCGGTTAAAACAGACGGTGCATGAATGCGGTTTTGCAGTAAGTGAAATTCGAGTGCTTTATTTATGTGTTAATGATTTTAATCAGCTACGTAATGAATGTTAAGGCTTGGGTTAGCGTGTAGCGAGTGGTAGCTACATTGGTGCTAAAATAATAGACTGTATATATAAAGGTTAAAAATTGACGTTAAGTGGGATAATACTGTTGAACAAACGGCTTCTGTTTGAGGTTGATAAAATAAGGTCATCCTTGTAACTTAGAGATATTTTATTATGTAGGTAGGAACTGTATGCATCGCTAAGGTTAATTTAAATTGGCTATGCTCAAGTATGTAGACAAGCTAACGTTGAAGTAGTGTATGTGAAATCAACCTCACAATAAGATGTGTATATTATAATTATTAATGTCATATTTCAAGATGATTACTTAGATATTACAATATGGTTGGTTGAGCTGGAGTTCATTATTGAGCTTACACGTTAACGTCACAGTCATCTGAAGAACAAACCCAAACCTTGTTGTTTTTATTAATTGCATTACCAAATGGGTATCAAATAAACAGTAAGCATTGGTAACACAACTTCCAAAGTTACAGTAAAATAAAAAGGACCCTGACTCGGACAATACAAACATGTTCAACAGAAGAGAATAAGTTATATTGTTTGTACACATGGTACTTTACATACCCTTAGCAAAAAAATCTATAACATCCTATAGAATCCTATAGAATCTTGTAGAAATCTATAGCATGCTATAGAACATAGTCGTATTTGTAAGCCATGCTAAAGAATTCTATAGAATACTATAGAAATCTCTAGATCATTCTGTAGAATACTATAAATGTGTACTTTTCTATAAACTTCTATAATTAAAACTATAACAATCTAAAGAATTCTATAGGACAGAACCGACTCATGACATATCTATAGGAATTTGTAGAAATCTATAGCATTCAAAGAAAACATGCATGACATTTTCTCTCTGATGCAACCTATACTAAATTCTATAGAATTCTATAAAACTCGTCTTTAAATTGGAATAGAGAAAATCATAGTAATCTACATCATTTTGTGGAACTGAGCTGCTTTGCAAAAGCTGTATGGGTCCCTTTGAAATCTTTACAACTGTATACTGGATTATGTGCCCAATTACATTATGTAACCTATACACAACCATACAACATATTGGAATGGAACTCTAAACTGAAAGAATGTCACTGTCCTTGTATTCTGATGTAAATGCTCCAGAATTTCTGTGACTGCATCTGTATGTATACATTGATCACTTATGTTATGTAACTAATTATCTGTTACAACTGGAGATTAAAGCTAAGTGACATAACAATATCTATTGTTAGTGTGAGTCTGTTATAAACAACTCATTGGAGTCTGCAGTACTCTACTCTGTTTTGCAGTCTATTATACACTGTAAAAAAAGATCGTAATTTTACAGGAAATAACTGTAAATGTTTATAGTAATTATCATGTTTTTTTAAATAACTTGCAAAATCCTGTAAAATGGCAGATATTAAAGGTGGGGTAGGTAAGTTTCAGAAACCGGCTCGAGATACACTTTTTGTTATATTCCATGGAATGCTCTTAACATCCCGATAGCAATGAATATCTGAAGTGCTTTGACAAAAAATCCATAAAAAAATGTCATCTGTAGAAGCCGTAATACTGTAAAAAGTACCTGCCTGTCAGCCTTCCATCGGGGCACAAACTTATCTCGTGCCCTCATTGGTCATGTGCACGTTCGTGTGTGTTGGAGGAGGGGCTCTATAAGGAAGTGGCAGATTTTCTCCGGTTGTGTATTTAGTTGTAGTTAATAACGCGTTAACGCAAAAAAAAATTAACGCCACTAATTATTTTAACGGGATTAACGCATGTGTATTTTTTTTCCTCGGCCGCCCCGTAGTTTCAGAGCGCATCGAGTTTAAAATACCATCTACAAGCTGATGCTGACAGCCCCGCTCCTGCCGCCCGCTTGTGGCAGACCACACTTCCACGCTCACCGGCAGGCACCGACTGGCCATCGGGAGGACCGGGAGGGTGTGTGTATGTGTGGCCCGAGCGAGAGAGAGACCTTACGTGCATTGTTGTTGTTAGCATCTGGTGCTAGCTAGCTGCGCTAACGGATATAAGGAGCTGTTTAAATGAAAACAGAGGAGCGACATTTCGCCACAACTGCGCCGAGCACTTGACTTTATGCAGGAAGCCAGACAGTGGGACATTGTACGAAAAGTCAGCACACTCAGCAGCACGGATAGTGCAACATGATTGCAGCGTCCAGGTAGCTCCCGTTCGATCATATGCCTTGAGTTGCACATAGCTCCAACGATCCATCACTCTCACACTCACACACACACACACACACACACACACACACACACACACACACACACACACACACACACACACACACACACACACACACACACACACACACACACACACACACACACACACACACACACACCATTTGTATTGTATTATTGTATGAGAGGTTCCAGATTGAATTGAGGCGAATATTTGTAATGTTCAGAGGTTGTTGTGTTTAATATTCACGAGAATATTTGTCATTGTTCAAATGATAATAAACATTAGCATAAAGCATATTTGTCCACTCATATGTTGATAAGAGTATTACAAACTTGAAAAATATTCCTCTAAGGTACATTTAGAACAGATAAAAAATGTGTGATTAATTTGCGATTAATCGAGATTAACTATGGACAATCATGCATCGACTGACAGCCCTAGTATTTTCAAATTCTAGCAATCTCGAGCCGGTTTCTCAAACTTACCTTTAACTATAAATTAACAACCCAAAACATTATTTTCAGTATTTTGACAATAACCACAAATAACGTTTATTTCCTTTTTTTTACAGTACATTTACTATATAATATTTACAGTATTTTTGCACTTTCAGAAAATAAATGCAGATGTACGTAAAATAAAAAGTTTATCTGTAATTAAATATGTAACTCATAATATAAAAGTGTATTACTATTATAAGACTTTAAGAATTTCTTTGTAATTTTAAGGTAATCATAAAACTGTAAAAAAAAGCGTCAAATAAAAAAAATTAAAATGTAATTAAAACCTTTTTACATAAATCATTTTCTCAATATTCGATTGAATCCACCACAAACACAAAATATCCAATGTTGAAACAAAAGTAAATAAATATGTTCTCATTAACATCTACAGTTGACAATATCATTAAAAAAAATTAAAATTATAGAAAGTGGAGACATTTCTGCAGGGAGGACCAAGGTTTAAAACACACAGTTATTTACTCAACAAGTCACAGTTATCCTTGTTTTATTTATGTTGCTGTTTTTTGGTCAATATACATTAGTTTTACAGTATAATGTATGGTTTTCGGATTCTGGCCGACAGCCAGAGCTACGGCACTTGAAATAGAATTCAGCCAAAACACGGCAGACAAGTCAGGCATGTTTGGAATGAGTCCACAACACTCCTGATTGGTTAATGTAAACGTAATCGAAGAAACCTGCCAATGAGAACTGTCCGTGCCTGTCGTTCACATTTGAAACTTCCACATCAGTTTGAGCGGGTCTCCTCCTGCGAGCTACAGCTGTCTGTCTGTATGTCTGCTGCAGGAGTTTATGGATTAATATCGGGATCGTTTTACACGTTAAATATGAGCATCGGGACGTCAACAAAGAACAGAAGACTTGAGATCTGGGGCCTATACTACGAACCTGGTTCAACCTAACCTGGATATGTTTGAGTTAGCCGGTTGGCCTAATCCAAAACATACGCGCTCTCGCTAAACTGTACTACGACGCTGGTTATCAAGTGGATCGCTCAAGCCAGCCGTGTCCTATCTAGTTAGGTGCGCGTTCACATGAAAGGGGTGGTATCTGGAGCATTCGACCAATAACAGACATGGAGAAGCGCACTGACAGCGCAGCGTCATACTTCCTGAATGAAAAGTCAACTTTAATACTAGTCAAAAATGAAGAAGTTAAACTTTAAACATCCATGACTTAAACACTTGATCCAGGATCAAAGCCACAGAGCTGCACCTGCAAGGTGAATACAGCTGGTAACAGAACAAGTGTTTGAATGCGTACATTAACAGGTTTATAATATCACTGCCCCGTCTAAAACATGATCTGACTTTAATTACATTTGTCTCGAGTGTTTCCTCAACTTAATGTGTTGCATAACATAATACTTCTGCATACAGTATGTGACACTGTGAGTGTTGCACGGCCAGATACGGCTCAGCTGACTCAGATAAGGAGATATACGATACCATTATGAAGTGATATGCCGCGGACTGTACTTAATGTACTCTGATCCGGTTACTTATATTGTGGCAGATATTTAAGTAAGCTTTCTTAACGCTAATGTTATAATAGTCAGATTGCTCTGAAGATGGAGGTGATATTCTATTCATGTTCACGTTCACACAGTCGGTGATTTTTGCCGGCCGTCTTTCCTGCGACGGCAGCTTTTCTGCATTTCCTTTCTCCTGTAATATGACTTGATCGCTTTAAACTCCGCACACTGAGCTCTGATTGGTCAGCAGGCGGTGCTTTCACTGAGTTGAGCTCTTAGCCTGCAACCTAACCTGGTCCCGACCAGGTTAGCTGCTTAGCATATATTACCATGGAGATCTAGCCTGCTAAAAAGAGAACCAGCTTCGGATGACCGGAAAGCCGGAGTTTTCCCTGAATTTAGCTGGCTAAGCGAAAATCCTGCTTCGCAGTATACCCCCCTGGTGAGTCCTGCAACTGTAATGGAGTTAAATATGTATTTAGATAATCCTTAGTTTGTGAATGTTTTATTTTTTATTTAAGGTTACGTTTCTTCTTCTAGTTAGCTGAGTTTCTTCCCGTTAAGTTGGTATTCATCATTAATAGGTTGTTAAATGTTAAGAAGCCCTGAGATGCTGTTTCTTGCAAGATGTTGCGCCCGGGAAACCTGACTTAACAGGTGGCTGCTAACGTTAGCTTACAGCTTATTGCAGTGCTGCCGCGCCACCCTCTCGTCTCCAACACGGGAGAATTACACATAAACATGCAGCGGGGTGTCACAATGTTGTCGCCAAGTTTAATGTAAAGTTTCACAGCTTTCTTATAGCGGAATCTAGTTTGTTAATGTTCAGTAACAGCTAGCATAGCATAAACAGCTAACCGCTAACGTTTGGCTAACTTGCTAGTTAGCTCTGCTCTATATATTACAAGCTAACATGACTAGCTAATGTCATACTTTTTGTATTACTACATCATACACGCTAGGTCCAAATCACTGCTAACGTTTATTATTTTTGAAAATGTATAGTAAAGAAACACTCAGCCATGCATGAAATAACATAGCAAAAATAATACGGAATGTTTGACCCATGTTGTGCCTTAGAAGTGTAGTGATACAAACATGATTTTTATTCAAAAAGTAAGAAAGCGAAAAATACAAATTGGTGTTGATCCAAAACAGGTTAATTGAGGAATACCTGGAATCCTGAATGGTTAAAGTAATTTATTGCAAAGATATTTACAATTAAAACTAATTCGGGTCACTTTTGACACATGTTGGTTGTATGTTGTGTAACAAAGGGTTAACATGACGGCTGTGATGTTCACTCTTTTGACAGAGCACCAGTGGACAGCGAGGACTATGGAAGAGAAGATGTGATGGCTTTGTGTGGAAAGCTGCTGAAGCCAGCCTGTGTCCCTCATCAGTCTCTCCAGGCAGCACCCAGCTATTCTTCCATCTTGCAGATGAAAATACTTTGATATGTGAGTAATAACTAACTTGTGTCTAACATAGTATTGCATGTGGTTTAGTAAAGTATTTAAAAATACCCCACATTGTACATGTACAGGAAAATCAGACCTTGTTCAACAAAGATCATAAGACAATTGTTTTGTCTTTGAGGTACAGCCGCAGCAGAGAGTCTGAGTTTGAAGAAAGCACTAACATTTTATTTAGTGTTGTTTAATCAATCAATATTTACTGGTCTTGAATTTCCTCACTGGATTACAAAATGCTCGAATCTTATTGTACAGGGACATTATGCAGATTTAATCACCTGAAGAAGAAAATATAGATTCATCGATATGTACCATTTTAAGGAAATAGACAGTTGGTGGTATTGACTGAAGCTCCGCAGCTGTAGCTAGGCGCTGCTAATGAAAACTCAAGTGCTCAATTTGTTGGTTTTTCTTTATTAAGAATTGAGCAAGCATATCTTCCTCTTCGAAATCCCAGTTGTACTTCGCTAACACGTAGTGCCTGGGAGGGTGTGTTTGATTGTTCCCACCCTTACCTCACTTATGGACTAGGTCATGTTAGACAAGCAATCCAGTGGTTAGTTTTAGGGTCACCTCCATTGTTTTATTTATTCACTTTAAGAGAAAGGGATTTCAGAAACAAGTCTCACAAGTTTGGCTCGAGGTAAAATTAACAAAAGCTAACTGTTGTTAGACTATGTTCCCCCCTTCTAAACTTATAAAATAATTAATGCCCTGATAATAACATCCATCATTATGGTTTACTAATAGTTATCACTTCACTTCCTCCTCCAGCACCTGGACACAGCAGGAACCTATGCCAGGATCCTGTTTGTGGACTTCAGCTCTGCCTTCAACACAACCCTCTGGCTGGAGGCTGCGCACCATCAGGACCAAAACCTCTCTCCATCAGGACCAGAACCTCTCTCCATCAGGACCAGAACCTCTCTCCATCAGGACCAAAACCTCTCTCCATCAGGACCAGAACCTCTCTCCATCAGGACCAGAACCTCTCTCCATCAGGACCAGAACCTCTCGGCACCTCAACAAGGCCCGCCCCCCCCACTGACACTTTACCTCAGCCACAACGCAGACTCTGCATGGAGATCACAGGATGGTAAATAATGCAATGTTTAAATATTGCTTACTGCCCATATTTTTTATTCTATAATTTATTGCATTCTATTTCTTAATATAGTTCGCTATCTGTGTAGTTTTTACATTTTTTTATTTGTATGTACGACACCTCCTCATACGTGTGAACATACCTGGCAATAAACCCGTTTCTAATTCTGATCTTTTGTCCTCTAGGTTGCACTGCCACGTCTACAGTAGCCCAGAATGGACAGAGGAAACATGATTGGGCCTCAAGTTTTTTGCAGCCAATATACATTATCCTACAAACTTGGGATAGGAGGGTGAGTGAATAAGTTATCCATTGGTTGGAACCTACATCCCCATTGTTAGACGTACTAAATCCTGTACACTGCTCCTTCAAATTGACAATGTGAACATATGTCGCCATTTTGCAATTTCTGTTATTTTCAGTTGAGAATGTTTCAAAGTAATCTTAAAAAATTCAACTTACTTTTTGTTTCTACTGTTTATAAGTATGATGTTTAAATATGAAATGCTGTATTCATTAGTTGTACTATAATTCTACAAATATTTTTATATTTTAAGTTTTCAGAGTAATTGTTTCCTACAGAACATTTTGTGATGTCATTTTGTTGAACCTGTTTGATTGGAAAATGTTAGAAAGCTGTAAAATAACAGTATTCTCCCTGTAGAACTTTAGTTTCTGTATTTATTTTAGTGTTTGATCATACAAATCTAATAAAAGAAAATGTAAAAAACTGTTTTTCTCATCAGAACTTTATTTAAGGTATTTTAATGTAACATTTTAAGACAATGGATTTTGAAAAGAGAGGAAGGTTTCCTCTAAAATCTTTAAGGACAATTTCTGTATACTAATTGCTTTTGCACTTTATTTCAGTTAAAGTATTTTTACTTTAATTTTATGGTTTTTGTTTGGCAGCCTGCTGCCAGTCATTTGACCGTTTTTTTACGGGTTTTTTGCCCGTAGAAGTTTTAGTGCTGTACTTTTATTAAAGGTTATTGACTGTAAAAAGAGCAGATACATCTGTAAAATTCTGTAAAACCTTTAAGGACAATTCCCGTAAATTAATGTTATAAGTTCTGCAGAACAATTTTATAGAAAACAATAGCAATTTTCTATAGGATTCTATAAATTATTTGGTGGAATCTATAGTAAAATTCATAGGTGAATTATATAGAATATTTGCCAATATCCTGCAGTATATTCTACAGAAACATCAATAGATTCTTTTAGAAAACAATAGCAATTTTCTATAGGATTCTATAAATTATTTGGTGGAATCTATAGTAAAATCCATAGATACATTCTATAGAATATCTGCAAACATTCTATAGTATTCTTCAAAGAAGTTCTATAGAAATGTCCACAGATTCTATAGAATATAGGTCACAAATTCTATAGTATTCTACAGAATGGTATTCTACAGAACAGTTCTATAGAAAGCATCCATGGGGTTTTCTATAGGAGTCTATAGATTATTTTCTACAAAAAAACCATCTACACGGTATATATTTTCTATACTATAGTATTCTATAGATTATTTCCCAGAATCTATAGTAAAACACGTAGGCAATTTCTATAGTATGTCCGCAAAAATCCTGTAGTATTCTACAGACATTTTCTATATAATTCGTCCATAGATTTTTTTGCTAAGGGTATATATCTGTTTGTTTAAAGTGTCCAGGTGATGCAGACAGGCTGGACCAGAGAGTGAGAGACAGAACTTGACTCCTCACAGCAGTGAACTTCATCACAGGTACAAAGACTCTTTTTTTCATACTGTACAAAGAATCAAGAAAGATATTGGTTTAAATAATTGAAGTATTGACTTGAATACACTGATGTACGTTCCATTAAACAATACTAAATACTAGATCACCTACACATCAGTTAAGTTGAGGGTTTCTTCCAATGCAAAAAATTACATTTAGATGTTAACAAGCAATATGACTGTCAGCTTTCTAATTTAATGTATTAAAGGCAAAGATATTTAACACATAGTGAGAACTGCTACTATTTATCTCTCAATATTGTCTGTAAAAAACGTGGTAAAAGTTATTCTTTCAGTGAGACAACAGAGCAAGCTTCTACAGTTGCACTACGTTTTGATAACAGTTCAATATTATTTTGATAATAAAATATATTTCAATGTTGATGAGCTTCATACTGTTCATTCATAATCTGATCGTCTTTGTAGCTCACTGTTGAAATAAAAAAAAAACATTACAATTACAAAATAATTATATCTACAGCCCCTAAACACACCGCTTTCATAAATAACACACTTGTTCTGCAATAATGTTTTATGTTTCCTGTCATTTTTGTTAGGAAAGGACATGCCTGAAAGACACGACATGTTCTCCTTCTCTGAGGGCCAAGAAGAACATCCAAGAGGAACATTAAAAGCTGATGTTATGAGATGTTAAGACCAGTACACTAAGAAACTACTTTTATTGTGAAAACAGTCAGCTGATCGAATGCACCGATTTCCACATCTACACTCTATCAGCTGATTATTTCTATTTGCCTCACTTTATGAGCTTCACCTGTGCCTTGTACCGCAGAGTTTGCAACGTCACAAATGAATGGGGCCAATCTTCAGTCAGATGTGAATGTGTAATCTAACATTTTCAGTAAGAATAATGGACAAAAGGAGTGCAAATACAAATACAAGCACATATGGACAGAAGGTGTAAACCTATTAAATGTACAAGTAAACACATTTAGTCAAATAAAGTGACAGACTAGGCCTGTGCAGTTGGTATCAGCTTTGCCCAGCATGGGCTCCTCCATCAGGCCTGGTCCTCCTCGCTGAGGAAAGACCCTCAGTCCTCTCCAAACCAACAGACAGGACGTCCATCACACGGAGGTTTCTCCCTGAAGTCTCTGCAGCCCTCTGGACACCAGGCTGTCTCAATCCGTCCACACTGAATATGAGAGAGGGAAAATGAAAATAATAAATGCTTTAGACAATAAGAAACATAAAGTTGACTGTTGAGTTGCTCAGTTTTTTTAGATTGTCAATACTATTACTGTATAACTAATATCTCAGGTTAAGAGGCACATTCAAATAAAGATTGGTCTTTAAATACATGTTGTCTTTTCAATTGTGTGTCTAAAGTCAAGGATCTAGAACTGGTACTTAGTTTTAATGATACAGTCTGGTTATTATGCTGTTTGGAGGAGGCCTCACAGGTAAGAGCACTAACTAGCTACCATCACATGTACCTTAGCTTGACTTAAATGTATAGGTGTAGTATAAGTATAATAGTATAAGTGATATCAAAATATAAATAACTAATGTCATGCAAACATATTAATATTTGCTTGATTCCAGTGTTGAATTTAGCACAATTGCATACAAACGTTAAGGGATTTTAAGATTCTGAAGTATTATGCTAAAAACTCAATAACTTAGATTATTATTTAAAGTTTTGCTGAATAGTTTCATGTCCACTTACCTTAGAAACGTAAAATGCCACGGCAGTGTGCAGATGGGGAGCATGTTAGCTTAGCTTGGTAGCTTCAGCTTGCTCTGGTGGCAGCAGGTCCAGCCTCCGCCTCTTTGCCCTTATTTGGAGCAGGCTGGAGTTGAACTCTGACGTCACTGTCGAGCCGATAGTGGCCGACTCCGCCGACTAAGGGCTTCTCGGCAACTCTGCAGAATCCTATGGGTGCCGTCACGGACCCTACGTCCATTTATATATACAGTCTATGATTCTTACCTACCCTGCCTTTAAGTATATCCCTGTTAAGGACTTCACTGTTTCACAATCTAAGAGATGATGCAGAAGTGTTGGTTTGATCAGTGGGTCCTATTCTAGAAGAGTTGCCACGTTGACTAATCTACTTCCTTTAACTTGGATGCTAAACCATATTTCAATCAGGAGAGACATGATGTATGGAATACATATTTATTATCGGTCACATTATATCAATGGAACATAATGACAGTTCATCACAAATGAATGAATGTTGTTTTGGCGATTAGGCCCAAGTTTTAGTAGGATATCAATCGGGAAGGGAAGAACCATTTCCGATGAACCCCCCTGGGTCTAGACACTGGTGGTGGTTATAAGTGGTTAGGTCCGGTTGGAAGGGAGAAGGTTAAGCTTGGCCCTGAGTTGGAAGCAGGTGGAGGAGGGTTGCGCGTTGACACCTGGAAGACAGCTGATAGAACAGGGGAGAGCATATATAGAGGGGTTAACAGGTGCGATGATTAGCCCTGTAATGAAGGGGCGTGATAGGTTTAGCTGAGGAGAGGCGCTCCCTGTCATTTAGATGCAGGGAGCAAGTATTGCCATGACGCGCAATACGGAGTGTTAGGTCTTCCTGTCTGAACTTGCGCTAAGCTTCATTTCAATCAGGAGAGACATGATGTATGGAATACATATTTATTATCGGTCACATTATATCAATGATGACAGTTCATCACAAATGAATGAATGTTGTTTGGCGATTAGGCCCAAGTTTTAGTAGGATATCAATCGGGAAGGGAAGAACCATTTCCGATGAACCCCCAAAAGAATGCAGGATGAAGTACTGAATGTGAATCTTACCTTGCGGGATGCGGCGGAAATCTATGGATGAAAAGGAGGTTAATACATGTGAGGATATAAGCGACTGATGCCTCCCGGGCATCCTTCCTGGACGTACAGGGCTTCCCGGCCGTACGGGGCATCCCGGACAGACGGGGCAACCCGGATGGGGCTTCCTGGACATACAGGGCGTCCCGGAAGTACGGGGCATCCTGGCCGTACAGGGCGTCCCGGACGTACGGGGCATCCCGGGTGAGCGGGGACTACCCGGACGCACCGAGCGACCCGACCAGTGCCCCGGGTGCCCGGAACGTGCGAGGCTTCCCGAATGTGCGGGGTAACCTGACTTTAGCAGGGAAACATAATACGGACCGGAGGTTTCACGACCCGGACATACGGGGCTTCCCGGAAGAACGGGGCATCCTGGACATACAGGGCAACCCGGACATACGGGGCTTCCTGGCCGTACAGGGCATCCTGGATCGTACAGGGCATCCACACAGGGCTTCCCGGACGTACGGGGCATCCCGGAGGGGGCATCCTGGCCGTACAGGGCGTCCCGGACGTACGGGGCATCCCGGGTGAGCGGGGACTACCCGGACGCACCGAGCGACCCGACCAGTGCCCCGGGTGCCCGGAACGTGCGAGGCTTCCCGAACATTTTTTGCGGGGCAACCTGCTTTAGCAGGGACACATTATACAACCCGAAGGTTTTACAGCCTGGACATGCAGGTTTAAATAACAGAATTGAACATGAGCCGTAGGGCAACATACGTGCTGACATGCTAAGAACCACCACCAGTTATATGCATACGTACCAATTTGTTTAAGGTTGGAGAGACCTTTGGATAGCCAGCACGGCATTGAGGTCAGGGCGGATGTAGGATGAGAAAGCGGAGGAGGACCACCGTCCGAGTTGTTGCAGGGATGAGGACGAGACGCCTTGATTGGCAGCGGAAGTAGCTGCGCCTATTCTGAAGGAGTGCCCCGTGTGTAGAAGGGGTGATAACCTGGATTTAATGAGGACTTGTTTTAAATAGATGTTGAACTGTCTTTGTGTTAAAAGAAAATTCCCTGAGATGAGGAATAATGGCGAGAGGGGGTTCGAGGTAGGTCTAAGCCGTAGAAACTTGATCATGGCTTTATAAGGGCAGAATTGAGAATCGATGCGGGCGGCGATGACTGAGCAGGCGCCGCCGCATTTGGAGTGTTTAAGATATAAACTAAGATGGCTGGCGTGAAAGGATAAGTCAGAAAAGCTGACGTCTCTATTGGAATTGAAAGTGAGGGAAGCGGTGGTAAATTCGCCTGGTCTAAGAAAGGCATAAAAAGCTAGGAGAAATAGAGCGTCGAGTAGTGCATCCGATGTAAGGGGAGAATACCCCGCTTCTAAGCTTGGAGAGCATGAGGTGTAAAGTGGAGAGTGTAATAGGGCGTCTCCGGTCTGAAACGGGGGGGTAAGTTTTAATGAGACCTTTGAGGACGAGTTTGACAGACTGGTTTGTGAACAGGCTGGGAAAGCCGGGATCGGAACAGCGAACGTTAAACTGGATTCCCGCTAACGTGACGTGCGGAGATGAGGAAATTGTGGGTGATGGAAGACCACGTGATGCTTCTCATGAACGGCATGATGTCACGGCACGGGGAGCGTGCTTTGTTAATAATCCCGACCACTGATTGGTTGTCGCAGAGTACTGAGATCCGCTTCCGGGGCCAGAGGTGCCCCCACACGTGGCAGGCAACAGCGATCGGAAAGATCTCATGCAGAGCGGAGGAAGAGGCATGGCTGGGAAATGTCGGAGGCCACGAGCCTGCGAACCACTCTCCCTGAAAAAACCCCCCAAAACCCACGGATGGGGCAGCGTCCGTGAAGAATCTCATGGAGTCGGAGGAGTACATGAGGTCGTCGTAGAAGAAGGTGACGCCATTCCAGTGTGCGAGCAGGAGGGACCAAAATCGTAGGTCAGAGCGGCAGCCTTCGTCTAGGAAGACGTGGTCATGGAGGTTTTCTGCAGCCGACGCTGTATCCAGGAGCCGGGAGATAAAAGAGCGCCCCTGAGGGATGATACGCATGGCGAAATTGAGGTGCCCGAGCAAGGAGAGAAGCTGCTGCTTGGTGATAACTTGTTGCTCGCAGAAGGCTTTTGAGATGTCGCGAATGCGCTGCAGTTTGTCCGTGGGGAGAGATGCTTCCATGTCTACGGAGTCGAGTGTAATGCCTAAAAAGCCCAGGCGTGTGTTGGGGCCTAGCGTTTTCTCTACTGAGAGGGGAACACCTAACTCCTGAAAGCATGTTTGGAGTTTTGCTAAAGAGTCGCCTGAGTTGTCCCGAGGGGGATCTATGAGGAGGAAGTCGTCCAATAAGTGAAGAACGGAGGGGATTCTAACGACGTTCAGGAGGATCCAGCAGAGGGCTTCGGAAAAAGAATTAAAGATACAGGGGCTACTTCTGCCCCCGAAGGTTAGGCGGACAGCAAAGTAGAATTTTGATTCCCACCTGATACCGAACATGTGCCACTGAGATGGGTGAATGGGAATTATTTTGAATGCGTCCGTGATATCCGCTTTGGAGAGCCACGCTCCTTGCCCTGCAAATTTGATAAGCTTAATGGCATTATCGACTGAAGCGTAGTGAAGTGAAAAATACTCGGGGGGAATAAGGCTATTGATGCTGCAGAACGGCCCAGCGCGAGGAGCGGACAGATCGAAGATGAGCCTTTTCTTCTCGGAATATTTGCGTGTAGCGACCCCTATTGGGCTTGTTCGGAACACCGGGAACGGAGAGGACTGGAAAGGACCGATTAAATATCCTTTGTTGAGCTCTTTTTTTATGAGCTGAGAGACTATAGTGGGTTCTTTGGCGGCTGACTGCATGTTTTTTGCCACTAGAGTCACTGAGGGGGGAGAGAGAACCCCTACCCTGAACCCTTGAGAGAGCCCTGACAGCAGATAGTCAACGAACACGGGATTTGGGTGAGTCGAAAGTGCAGCTGCTAAATGTGTGGTGTTAATGGGAGTCGATGGGTGATGTTTTAAAAGGTTTTTCCACCACGTTGATTCTGGCGCGGGAAAATGAGCCGGCGCCTGGGGCAGACTGACCTCGGGTGGGCCTCCCTGCACGTACTGACGGTTTGTTTTGATGTTCCCAGGATACTGCGTGGGGAAACCGCTAGACCCGGAGAGAGGTACTGAAGGGCAGAGCGGAGAGGTGTGGCCCTGCGCTCCACAGCTAATGCATGAAACTACCTGTTGCCCGCCGGTAGCCATAACGAGCAGCTCGGTATCCAGCACGGACCAGTCCAGGCGGATGTTGCTATGAGCTAAGTGTAGCGCTGCTTTGCTGGAGAAGCTTTTGTGGTATTGATAGAAAACTAGTTTCCCATATTTTAAGTGAAGATCTCCGATCATGGCCAAATAGGCGTCTAATTCCGCTCTCCTTCCAGGGTAAACTGTGCAGAGAACATCGCGGAAAATGCTGAATGCTACCAGAAATTGTCCTATCGAAAGGTCTTTGAGGAGCCGGGGGTCTGCGGATTTAAATACCGCAGTAATGCTTCCTCCCGTGGCGATGGCTTTGTCGCACTCCGGGGAAGGCAGGATGAGGCTGACCAAATTGATGTCTTTCCCGTCAAGGATTTTTGCCCTGAGCCGTGAGGAGATGTTAGCGGCTTGGGGGATATAGGGCCTACCTGAGAGAGGAGCCGGGAGGGCGGAAGTCAGGATGTAAACGGGAGCTATCGCGCCGGTTGTAAAATCCTGGCCCGGCGGGGCCGCCAGAGAGGTTGAAGCTCCGGCCTGATTTTTCTCCATGGACTGGAGGCGAGCGTCTATTAATAGCATGGAGCTTGCCAAAGATTGCAGCGTATTGGCTAGTCTACTGTCGAACGGGGGCTGAGTGCCGGAGCTCCCGGGCTGAGCGGTGCTGGGCTGCTGAGCCCCGCTGGAGTGAACCTGGAGAGTGTGGGATTTTTTTGGCCGGGCGAGCTCCTGGAGGACTCGCTTTTTTAAGCCTTTTGCCCCCGCGGCCGCGAGCGCGCCCTCGCCCTCTTCCGGGGGGGCTGGCTGGGGCTGCTGGCCTGGGTTGAGAGACCGCGCCGGAGGCTTGGTCCGCCAGATCACGGAGCTGAGACAGCAGGAGATCTGGGGCTGGGGTGATGCCCTGCTTCTGGAGGTGGGCGATGAGGAATTCTGCTTCTGCTGAGCGAGAGCCGCTGCGGGCGCTCAGACGGGAGCTGGAGCGACGATGAGTTACAGAGTTGGATGCTGCCTCTGAAAGGGTATCGGAGATGGGATCGAGATCCTTCGAAAAAGGTAAGTCCTCTGAAGAGTCTGAATTAGGCATGTTTGAGCGTTTGTTTTGTTTTTTGTATCCAGTGTTTAAAGGCGTAAGAGGAGTATAAACTACCAGCTTTGCGCGTTGACACCTGGAAGACAGCTGATAGAACAGGGGAGAGCATATATAGAGGGGTTAACAGGTGCGATGATTAGCCCTGTAATGAAGGGGCGTGATAGGTTTAGCTGAGGAGAGGCGCTCCCTGTCATTTAGATGCAGGGAGCAAGTATTGCCATGACGCGCAATACGGAGTGTTAGGTCTTCCTGTCTGAACTTGCGCTAAGCTTCATGAGATTACACTTTGAATGTGGTGCCTGTGATTTCCCATCAGCAGGTTCTGCTTGTATTGATGTCTCTAAACTTTTCATGAAATAAGAAAAAATGCTTTAAACTCTGACTAGGAATAGTTTTCTTCGAAGGGTCAGTTTGATTTGACACATCTTCCTTTCTTCATCTATGCCTTCCTTTTTCTGTCTGTCTTCAGCTTTCCTTACCTTTATTTTTTCCTTCAGTTTACCATTCTCCTTCCCTTCTATACTTCTCTCTTTTTTTGTTGCTTTTGACCTCTGTTCTTTTGTTCCTATTTTACTTCCTTCGTCCCTTTTTCATTCCTTGCCCAGGAATAAAAGAAAATGGCTAGTAGATTAATATGCACTAAAAAACTGAAACGTTGACTTTAATTAAATGTATTATGTCAACAGAGTTCACATAACTGCATTAGCTTAGTAACCTTTGTTTTTAATTACAAAGTTAGCTTTCCGTTTTGGTAAAAAGGATACCTTTTCTAACTTTGAGTTTCTTTGTATTTCTATACATGGTACATTTAATAACAAAACTGCACTTCACTTCTTTCTTTCCTTCCTACCTCATTGCTTTTTTCCAACCCTTCTTTGCAACATTCCTTTCCTTACTTTATTTAGCTTCCTCCCTAACTTCTAACCTCAATATTTCACCTCTGTCAAGGGGGTTATGTTTTGGTTTGTCTGTTATCTGTATTGCAGGAAAATAGTGCTTTGATTGTCCTGACACTTAGTGGGAGGTGAAGTGAGGTCAAGGAAGAACCCATTTATGTTTGAGTGAATCTGTATCACTGGGCGGATGCACACATTATGCATCACTTTCTCTGTGTCTGAGAGCTGCATGTTTTTTCTGCCCCTTTCCAGTCTACCTGTTCTGTGTGATAAACGCAAAAAGGGCCAAAACACTTTCTGTGGTCATCGGATATTAGTTCCAGAAGAAAATGCACATGAACACCCCCTCCATTTTTGCTTGTCTGTGGTTAAATGTGATAGCAGAGCATTTCAACTCATTCTTGTCTGAGCGGTAGCAACCAGGGCACAGCTGTACAGAAACAGACATTAAAAAGGCATGTGACATTAAGTGAACACCACAATATTGTAAACTGTGTATAATGGGTATAGGTCTATTCTGGTGAATAAATTAAAACATCATATGGTCTAATCAGGAATCCGGAGTTAGTTTATATCTGATTCTATTCCATTATACATGTTATATTATTGACGTTACATTTGTATGCATAGAATCTCAATGGGTGATCAGGTCGCACTGCTCCTGTAAATAACTGACACATCAACTCTGTCTGCTGACTTCCTGTGAGACAGTCCAGCCTGACCCTGCTGACCGTCTGTCCACGGGTCATCTGAGGACACAAACTACCACTGTCTGTTTCTGTGTGTGTGTGTGTGTGTGTGTGTGTGTGTGTCATCTGAGGACACAAACTATCAAACTACCACTGTCTGTTTCTGTGTGTGTGTGTCCACAGGTCATCTGAGGACACAAACTACCACTGTCTGTTTCTGTGTGTGTGTGTGTGTGTGTGTGTGTGTGTGTGTGTGTGTGTGTGTGTGTGTGTGTGTGTGTGTGTGTGTGTGTGTGTGTGTGTCCACAGGTCATCTGAGGACACAAACTACCACTGTCTGTTTCTGTGTGTGTGTGTGTGTGTGTGTGTGTGTGTGTCATCTGAGGACACAAACTATCAAACTACCACTGTATGTGTGTGTGTGTGTGTGTGTGTGTCCACAGTTCATCTGAGGAAACAAACTATCACTATTACCACTGTGTGTGTGTGTGTGTGTGTGTGTGTGTGTGTGTGTGTGTGTGTGTGTGTGTGTGTGTGTGTGTGTGTGTGTGTGTGTGTGTGTGTGTGTGTGTGCGTGCGCGCGCCTGTCTGCTGGGTCATCTGAGGACAGATAGCCGTCAGGACAGCAGGTTTGCTGTTTGACGACGGGATTTGAGCCTCCTGGTGCTGTTTGTCTGTGTTCTGGTTTTTTAAGGACACCTCATGGTCTTCTGTCTTATCTCTGGATCAACCGGATGTAAGACTTCAAAGCAACCCAGAGAACAAAAAAGTTTGAAAGACACCAAAGCGGCAGAGTCACATCTATAATAAAAATATAAAAGATAAAAATCAGACCACGGAACTCAAGTTTTGGGTGTCAAATTCCTGCACATTGTATGCCTTTCCTCCACTACAACACCAGCATGGTACATAAATGTTGCTCAATCAAAAAACATGTCCTCCTTTAGTATAAGTAGCTTTAGCCCTGCTGTAATGGAGCTGTTAATCACCTCTGACCTCCCTGAAGTTGATACAAAAAGGAGATATTTTATAATTTGTCTGTGTGTAGTATCTGTAATTTTAACTAATGGAAATAACTAACAATGCTAACAGCTAGCTCTGACTCCTCTGCCGGGTCACACAGGGACATGGTGTAATCAGTGAGGCAGCAGTCAGACAAACACGGCCAGGGGAACCGATCAGGGGGCCGGTCCCATCTGGTACACTGAAAATCCAAGCATGCTGAGAATGTGATTGCATAACAAACCAAGAACCGGGGCTAGGTGATTCAGAGCTGTGCTGCAACAGATGTGTGGGAAAAGAGTCACTTCAAAAACGTAGCTCTCATACTGTTTATATGGGTGAGCAGTGTTGACTAGAGGATGAAATGTCTCTCTGCAGGACAATAAAACCGTGTGGATGTATCTGAGATTACAGAAGGCTAAGGATGATATTCAATTGGATTTCTTCAGATTCAATCAATGATGGCACCTGCAGACACATTAGCCGTTTTCAAACCAAGTACCTTGCCGTAAGTACAGATCGCGTTCACACCGGAATAAGTTCCCTGAGGGAAGATTATGCAAATGAGCCGCTGACGTCACTTCTTCTTCTGCTTTGGGTTTACTGGCAGGCCGCAAACAACTTCACGGTGTATACTGCCACCCGAAGTCCTTCCGAGTAAATCGCCAGAACGCTGACACCTCCTCATCACTCCACCGCTCCCATGTTTTTTTTTGTGTTGCCATAAGTTATTCTCTCTCCGTTGGTGCGCGGGGCTAATGCTAATGCCAGAAATAGAATGGCGGCTTCACAAAATGTTTCAGAGTTTTACAGGGCGTGGTTTGCAATTCGCCCAGCCAATAGAAATTGGTACTTTTTTGGTACCACCTCTCTAGCAGGCACTACAAATGGGGGTAAAAGTTCCCGGCACTAAATACTCTTTTTGGTGTGAACGCGCCTAATGATGTCTGCAGAAAAAAAGAGATGTTGCTTGATGAGACCAAAATGTGGTGCAGTCATTTGTTGTCAACCCACTTTCACAGCCTGGGGACAGTGTTCTTTTACAGTCCAGCAGTCAGAATCCAGATGAGCGGAGTTGATGAAGTCTCATCTTGGTATCTTGGTTGTTTTCCATTGTTTTTCTGCCATAACAACTATCAGGGGGGAATACTTTGCTGTTAGTCTGATATACAGTGGGGCAAAAAAGTATTTAGTCAGCCACCAATTGTGCAAGTTCTCCCACTTAAAAAGATAAGAGAGGCCTGTAATTTTCATCCTAGGTATACCTCAACTATGAGAGACAAAATGAGAAAAAAAAAATCCAGAAAATCACATTGTCTGATTTTTAAAGAATTTATTTGCAAATTATGGTGGGAAATAAGTATTTGGTCAATAACAAAAGTTCATCTCAATACTTTGTTATATACCCTTTGTTGGCAATGACAGAGGTCAAACGTTTTCTGTAAGTCTTCACAAGGTTTTCATACACTGTTGCTGATATTTTGGCCCATTCCTCCATGCAGATCTCCTCTAGAGCAGTGATGTTTTGGGGCTGTCGCTGGGCAACACGGACTTTCAACTCCCTCCAAAGATTTTCTATGGGGTTGAGATCTGGAGACTGGCTAGGCCCAGAGGCGCGGGAAGGTATTTTGAGTGAGGGTGCTGAGGTGCTGGACTCCAGTGAACACTATTACAGGCACTATAGAGCACGCACAAAAGCACTCCCCACACGCAAACACACAGTACACCCGCGACTGTTACAATGAAGGCTCGATAATCAGCTCACGGCATATAGGCAGGGGTAAAGTGCTATTTTTTACGAGTGGGGAGCGGACCTCACCTCCTCTAGGGGGTTCCGGGGGGGATGCTCCCCCGGGAAGATTTTTTTTTAATGTTGAAGTTAAAAGCATCAATCTGGTGCACTTTGAGAGCAACATTAAGAGATCTATGGATACATCTCTCAACACCCAGATGAAACACAACTGTAAGCAGATTTAATATTTCTTTATGGATATTTTACAAATCACTCCCCTTTCAAACTGTATTCTTGTTTTACTGCCATATAGTATTTCATAACTGTTTTTCCTTTATTCTCTTATTTGTTTTATAACTATAATGATCATATGAAGATGTGCCACGGAAATAATCTTTTGAATAATTTGTGACCAAACCGTTTGAGACCCACTGAGATAACTTAGACTAAAGTTAACTATCTAAACTCAGAGAGTCCTTTAGCTCACCTGAGCCTCTCAGTCTGAGAGGAGAGCTCTCCTCCAGCTTGTTGTGGAACCAACAGCAACAGCTCCGTATGTCCATTAGTGCAGCTAGCTAACCAGATGCTAACAACACGGTCCCTGCTGCTGGCACCGGTCCCTCTCTCTCTCTCCCTCTCTCACACACACTAAATGCGCTATGTCTCCACACACACACACACACACACACACACACACACACACACACACACACACACACACACACACACACACACACACACACACACACACACACACACACACACACACACACACACACACACACCCACACCCCCACACACACACACACACACACACACACACACACACACACACACACACACACACACACACACACACACACACACACACACACACACACACACACACACACACGGGGACATTACATTGACTTACATGCATTTCCTGGAGACTTATCCTAACCTTAAACACAACCAACACATGCCTAACCCTAACCCTTAACCTAACCAAGTCTTCCCCCTAAAATTAATGATTCCCCTCATGGGGACTTGCTGATGGAAGGAGGTTGTCACTCAAAATATCACGATACATGGCCCCATTCATTCTTTCCTTTACACGGATCAGTCGTACTGGTCCCTTTGCAGAAACACAGCCCCAAAGCATGATGGTCCCACCCCTATGTTTCACAGTAGGTGTTCTTTGGATGCAACTCAGCATTTTTTCTCCTCCAAACACGTCTAGTTGAGTTTTTACCAAAAAGTTCTATTTTGGTTTCATCTGATCATATGACATTCTCCCAATCCTCTTCTGGATCATCTAAATGCTCTCTAGCAAACTTCAGACGGGCCTGGACATGTACTGGCTTAAGCAGGGGGACACGTCTGGCACTGCAGGATTTGAGTCCCTGGCGGCGTAGTGTGTTACTGATGGTAGCCTTTGTTACTTTGGTCCCAGCTCTCTGCAGGTCATGGACTCGGTCCCCCCGTGTGGTTCTGGATCTTTGCTCACCGGTCTTGTGATCATTTTGACCCCACAGGGTGAGATCTTGCGTGGAGCCCCAGATCGAGGGAGATTATCAGTGGTCTTGTATGTCTTCCATTTTCTAATAATTGCTCCCACAGTTGATTTCTTCACACCGAGCTGCTTACCTATTGCAGATGCAGTCTTCCCAGCCTGGTGCAGGTCTACCATTGTGTTTCTGGTGTCCTTTGACAGCTCTTTGGTCTTGGCCATAGTGGAGTTTGGAGTGTGACTGTTTGAGGTTGTGGACAGGTGTCTTTTATACTGATAACGAGTTCAAACAGGTGCCATTAATACAGTTAACAAGTGGAGGACAGAGGAGGCTCTTAAAGAAGAAGTTACAGGTCTGTGAGAGCCAGAAAATCTTGTTTGTTTGTAGGAGACCAAATACTTATTTTACCGAGGAATTTACCAATTAATTCATTAAAAATCCTACAATGTGATTTCCTGGATTCTTTCCCCCCATTCTGTCTCTCATGGTTGAAGTGTACCTAGGATGACAATTACAGGCCTCTCTCATCTTTTTAAGTGGGAGAACTTGCACAATACTTTTTTGCCCCACTGTACATATTATTTGCCTTATCTTCTTAGTGATGGTTTTTGGGAACAAATACAACCTGCAGATGAAACACAAAATAACTTGTAGTATATATTTGATAGTGTGAATATGCCCGGGGGCCAGTAGTCCCTATACATAAAAGTAACTTACAAATACCCTGTTATATCACAATTTTCACTGTCACAATTATCTTTAATTTTCAAATAGCAATGTAACCAAATATAAGCCACTCAGGAAGGCGTGAACAACTCTAAAAACACAATTCTGCCTTTCATATCTGGAGAGTCAGATAACATTGAACAGATTATGTGGAACACCTTGACTCTGTATCGGGTTTGACTTATTTTTAATAAAGTGGGGTGCAACTCAGAATCAGGTCGGACAAATTGTAATCTAAAATATTCAACAGAAATTGTACAAAATGCAATACAAATTAAATCACACATCAGTTTCCATTTTGGTCAGATATATTTCATGGGGGAAAACAAGACATGTAAGATTAGTGTGTGTGCAGTGTGTGGTGAAAAGAGTCAATATATATAGTTCAATCCGCTTTAGCAAAGAGTCCAGTTGGTTACAACCCCAACATGAGTTCAATTCAGTTCATAGGCCCACAAACAAAGGCAACCAAAATACAGTGTCTTTAACAGAATAGGCAAATTTCGGCATTAGAATGTCCCTTCATGCGGCTTTCACACCAGCGCTTTTCCCGTTCTAGCTCCGTGCTAGAGCTTTTCTGGTTCAGCTCCGGTTTCCCTTTTCTGCTCCCGTTTTGTTCACACCACCCAGAGCCCGACTGGTGCTGCCGCTGCTGCGTCATGACGTCACCTTTTAAGTCACTGATTTGCTCCCCAACGGCTTTACGTCGCTCACTACAACAACAGGGGACTGCGTCGGGTCGATGATCGTGTTGCTTTTAATTATACGAAGCCAGATTAAATTAAATAACGACTTCTCCAACCTTATACTTTTCTCCAGAGTGCCGTGGTTCATTGTTTATTAATGTGTTTCTGCAGCATTTACCGACAGCTCCGGGTTAGCTCACACTGCAGCGGCCGCTCTAAAGTACTCACTGTCTGACTGTCACACAAGCAGCTGATACATATCCCCAGTTCCCCTTAAGTGAATGTGTTTCAGTCTGAATTGACGCTGTTTGGCATCACAACGCTGTTATGAAAGTTTCTCTGGTATAAAATGGGTGATGTTACCATAGCAACCAAAGCTAAACTGACTACTTGCTATTGCTATCCTATTGTGGCATAAGCCGTTTTCTACAGGCACGTTTTATCCGCGTATTTTTCATTATGATTCTACTTGTGATAGTCGGACACGACAACCTGTGCAGCCCATGTATTGATTCCATCCGATAGCTGCTATAATACAAAACAAAATGTCTGCCTCTCTCCACAATGATCGATAACAGTGAACGGATGGTCAAAGTAAGGCACAAATAAACAGAATCACACGAAGCCTGGTTAGTGTTGCCTGACTTTATAAAGTGTGTTTTTTTTTATAAGTGTGTGGTTGCGTTCTAGTCACTTTGCTCAGCACTACTGCTTGTAGGCAGGCATGACGAGACTCTTCAGTCGACCCATGTTCAGGGGAGGTGGGTTTAGTTTCCTGCACGCCTCGACGTAATGGAGACGTAAGCGACGCCACCTCAAGCTCCGGAATCTTTCTTCTAGACCAGGGGTGGGCAACCTTTTTCCTCTCAAGGGCCATTTCAATTTTTCCAACATCCTCCGAGGGCCGTACAAATGATTGACCTCTGCTTAAAAATACTAAAATCACAGCCCATTCATTTCGCCTTTCTTTCATGCTGTGCAAAGAAAAAGCAACCTCTTAATCCAGATATTTTACCATGACCCGTGCATGCACATGCACGGTTGTGGCATGACCACCAAAACAGAAAGATATGGACACAAGATGTGTGCAAATGTATTTAGTTTCCTATCCATGTGAACATGATTTAAGTGTGAGGGGGGGCTAACCTCCTCTAGGGGGGCATGCTCCCCCGGGAAGATTTGTTTTTAAATGTTGAAGTTAAAAGCATCAATCTGGTGCACTTTGAGAGCAACATTAAGAGATCTATGGATACATCTCTCAACACCCATATGAAACAGAACTGTAAACATATTTTCTTTTTCTTTATGGATATTTTACAAATCACTCCCCTTTCAAACTGTATTCTTAATAACAACTTTTTTTTTACTGTCATATAGTATTGTATACCTGTTTACTTTATTCTCTTATTTTTTATAACTATAATGATCATATAAAGATGTGCCTTTACCTCACTGGTTGTAGAAAAAGCTTCTTATATTCGTTAGCATAGCTAGCTAACCAGATGCCAAAAACAACAAAGTTATTGACTGTATGACAGATGAATAGATCGCCACTGGGCTTACAACTAAAGACACAGCCACGCAAAAACTGCAGCATGTATACAGCTCCTTATGGGTACTGCAATTTGTGGAAGTGGCGGAGTGGCGTTCTGGTGCTCTCCGTCAGAACTGCATCCCTGTCAGACGAGACATATACCACTTGATGACACGTTAGGCTCGTGATGTGTTCAAGGACCCTGACCTTGGCCAGGAAAAACAGGTACTCGCTTGTTTATTTTTTTTGCGTATGTTTATAAATTACCTCGAGGGCCGTAGCGAATGGTCTCGCGGGCCGTATACGGCCCGGGGGCCGGAGGTTCCCCACCCCTGTTCTTGACCAACAATTTTTTGGAGCTGGAAATGAACCGGATTCCGGAGCTAAGAGGCGGCGCCGCTGCAGTGTGAAGAGGAAGAAACTGTACTTTTCAGGCCGAGCCGGCCCTGAAAACGCGTTGGTGTGAAAGGGGCATTTGAGTGGTGCTGCCACCATGTAGTGAAAGGATGAAATACATTGTAAAGATTATTCAGTTTGACATATTTATTATTTGTTATTTTGCCATAATAATACATTATAAGACCGAAGCTGCGGGCCGTATTAAATCTGACGGAATTTGGACATGCCTGGTAACACCCCAACAGATTAATGGAAGCTCCACTTCAGTGTGTTTGTTATATCTCTCACAGGCTCCGCCCTCTACTGGACTCTATGGGTACTACCTTATTACATTACATTACATTGCATTTAGCTGACGCTTTTATCCAAAGCGACTTACAATAAGTGCGTTCGACCAACAAAATACAAACTTGAAGAAAACAGAATCATATAAGTACATCAGGCTTCATAGAGCAAAAACATTCCAAGTGCTACTCAACTGGCTTTAGAAAAGCCAGCCCTTTATTAGTATATAAGTGCTTTGTTAATAGTTCTATCGCTCGAAGTGGAGTCGAAAGATATGAGTTTTCAGTCTGCGCCGGAAGGTGTGTAAGCTATCTGCTGTCAATGGGGAGCTCATTCCACCATTTTGGAGCCAGGATAGCAAACCCACGTGTTTTTGCTGATGGGAACTTGGGTCCCCTTCGCAGCGAGGGTGCAGCGAGCCGTTTGGTTGATGCAGAGCGGAGTGCACGTGCTGGGGTGTATGGTTTAACCATGTCCTGGATGTAGGAAGGGCCAGATCCATTCGCAGCATGGTACGCAAGTACCATTGTCTTGAAGTGGATTCTAGCAGTTATCGGAAGCCAGTGGAGGGAGCGGGGGAGCGGAGTGGTGTGGGAGAATTTAGGAAGGTTGAAGACCAGGCGAGCAGCTGCATTCTGGATGAGCTGTAGAGGTCGGATGGCACATGCAGGTAGACCAGCCAGGAGGGAGTTGCAGTAGTCTAGGCGTGAGATGACGAGATCCTGGACCAGAACCTGTGTCGCTTTCTGGGTCAGCTGGGGACGCATCCTCCTGATGTTGTAAAGCGTGTATCTGCAGCAGCGGGTTGTAGCAGCGATGTTTGCAGTGAAGGACAGGTTGTTATCTAGGGTCACACCCAGATTCCTTGCAGTCTGAGTCGGGGAAACAACAGAGGGGCCGATGTAGATTGTTAGGTCAAGAGTGGGACAATCTTTTCCCGGAAGGAAAAGCAGTTCAGTCTTGTCAAGGTCGATCTTGAGGTGATGATCAGACATCCACTGAGAGATGTCAGCTAGACAAGCAGAGATGTGTGCGACGACCTGGGTCTCTGAGCGGGGAAAGGACAGAATTAATTGGGTGTCTTCAGCGTAGCAGTGGTATGAAAAACCATGCAGGCTAATGACTGATCCGAGCGTGTTTGTTTACAAGGAGAAGAGGAGGGGACCAAGAACAGAGCCCTGAGAGACCCCTGTAGTTAATTGACAAGGGTCGGACTCGGACCCTCTCCAAGTAACCCTGTAGGTGCGGTCTTTGAGGTATGAGGTGAGGAGGGAAAGTGCAGAGCCTGAAACTCCAAGTTCTTGGAGAGCGCGAAGGAGGATCTGATGATTCACCGTGTCGAATGCAGCAGACATGTCCAAAAGGATGATGACAGAGGAGAGGGAGGCTGCTTTAGCAGTGTGCAGTTCCTCAATGACAGCAAGGAGGGAAGTTTCTGTGGAGTGACCTGCCTTGAAACCAGACTGGTGCGGATCCAGAAGGTTGTTCTGATGGAGATAGCAGGAGAGTTGTCTAAAGACAGCGCGTTCAAGTGTTTTAGACAGGAACGGGAGGAGAGAGACAGGCCTGTAGTTTATAACATCTGACGGGTTGAGAGTGGGTTTCTTTAGGAGAAGGTTTACTCTTGCCTCCTTGAGACTGTTTGGAAAGTGACCAGAAGTTCGAGAAGTGTTGATGAAATGGGTGAGAAACGGTTGAATATCAGGAGCGATAGTCTGAATCCTGCGAGCATTCTCCTACTGAGATTTCTATAGACGTAGCCGGCCTTGGGACGGGCCTACCTGAATGCATGCGCATCACACAGTATAAAAGGAGGCCTCGCCTCCTGACTATCATCCTTTTCTCTTCAGCGGCGGAAGTGAAAATCCACTGAGCATTTTGAGATGAGAGAGAGAGAGTTATGGAGCCAATCCTTGATCACAGGACCTGCCCGAAGTGCACAAACCTGATTGCGGGGGCTGATCCGCACCCCTTCTACTTCCTCTGCATGGGCCTGTCACCGGCCTGCACAGCCTGCCAAGTGATCCCGCGGCTCACACGTCAGCATCGTGGGGATCATTTCCTGGCGAGAGGCGCCCCGCAGGAGGAGCCAGAGGATCAGGACCTCAATGTCGTCTAGATCGGCGAGCCGGGAGATGAGGAAGTGCCATTCCGGTTCTCCCTTCCATGGGGCCAGATGATCCCGGTCCTGGAGGAGGAGGACAACGAGGATGCCTCATTGTCCGGAGGTCCGACTCTCAGGTCTGGACTTTCCAGCGGTGATGACCCTGGCGGCGGAGTGCGTAGGCCTACCGCTGCCACCGAGGCCCACCGCTGCCACCGAGGCCTGTAAGCCGCCTGAGACAGGGGTTTCACGGCCCGGTGCATCCGGCCTTCGTCTCGCCCCCGTTGCCAGACATATCGCAGTGTTTGGAGGCGACATGGCAGCAGCAGGGGTTACTACACTGAACAAAAATATAAATGCAACACTTTTTTTTTTGCTCGCATTTTTCATGAGATGAACTCAAAGATCTAAAACATTTTCAATATACCCAAAATAACCATTTCTCTCAAATATTGTTCACAAATCTGAAAAAATGTGTGATAGTGAGCACTTCTCCTTTGCCGAGATAATCCATCCCACCTCACAGGTGTGACATATCAAGATGCTGATTAGACCAACCTGATCTTACCAGAATGCGTGACTCCACCACGACTCCTTAACACCACAAGTGGAGTCACGAACTTTGTTACATTTGCGTGTCGGCACCACGCAAACAACCCCAATGTAAAGTGAATGAGGCTCCTTTGTCGTGGTGCACACACGCATTTCTACAACGTGCATTGTGTGTAATGCAACTGTTAATTTTATTAAATTAGTTTGTTTTTAAGGAAGGCCAGAGCTTCAGCTGTGTCAAATAGATTGTTCCCTTTAGTTAACGTTATTTAAAAGATAATGATCATGTCTTGTATTACGAGCGTCCATTCCCATTGGATAACGGAGAATTGTACACCCGGAAGTAAGTAGCCTATTCTCCTTACTGTCGATTGATTTTACAGTGATATCTGCACTACTCATCGACTAAAAAACACCAAATTGTCCTTGTTAATTACACAACATTGATTGGTTTGAATTGTGTGCAATGCTTTTGTATTTTCCCCCTTCGATTCGGAGAAACAAATATTTTTTCTGAGTTTTTGGACGGCAGAAGACACTACACTACCCAGAATCCTCAGCTATCGTTTGGGACTACACCATGAACCCCGTGATCAGTCCTCAAGCTCTTTGATTGGTTGACCTCCAACTGCATTCCATATGAAAAAAAACGTTTCGTAAAAGAGAAAATCATACTTTATTCAGCAGTGCTTGCTTTACTCTTTGATAGTCATCACATGAATGCATTGTAATAAATGGTTTGGCTGCATTAAATATTACACATCTGTCTTAGTTCTTTATTTATCTACAGAGATCGGGCATCAGAATACACCGGAAACTATTCTTTTACCGTTCTGTTTTAATTTCACAATAAAGTTAGTAGTAATATTTTGTTTTGATATTATTGTTTTTTATTAACTACTAGACGACTGGGTCATGTTAAGACCATCTTTTTTTGGTTGCTATGGGTTTTTTCCATCGCTTTTGTGTTACAAATATCAAAACAATAACAAAATAATATTCGTCGTAAACTAAACCGGAAACAGCAGTATATTTTATTTTGTTAACACTGTAAACTTGACAGCCTTTTAACCTATGCTTTTAACCCAAACCACCTACTGGTTAAAGCACGTTATTACACGTTTAGAGTAATTGCAATGCAGGAAGATTGTGTTGCTTTTTAATGACTGTTTAAAATGCCTTTTTCTTAATGTCTTTCATTTTTGTAAAGCACTTTTGAATGTGTTATATTTTATGAAAACATTCAAATATTAAGAGTACATACAAAATAGTGGGAAAGTAGAAGGTCAATTATATAAATATAGAATAGAAAATATCAAGAAGATACTCAAATGATATCTAGAGTAAAACAGTTTAGTGCCTGATAGGATGATGTGCTAACTAATAAGGCTTTAATTAAAGAAATGTGCAGAATACGACAGTGTAATGGTGGAGGTACACACATATTGATAGATGTCTTGTAATGCACTGTTGAGGAACCTGTGACCCAAGTTTTTCATTCATTGCATAACTACACTGTTGTGTATATGATATGTCAATAAACCTTAGAAAATCTTGAAATCTTGAAAGGGATGTGCAAAATAGCAATTATATACAGTCTTTAATGAACTATTAGAGAATAACGAGTAATGAATATGCTTTAAACGGATCTGCAGATAAATATTTAGTCTTCTCAAGCAACCAACTATCAAATATCTCTCCTGATTGTTGGCACTTGACAATCACCTTCACTGAATTTCATTCAGGTGTAACTAAAGTCTGATTTAAGGGTTGTTTATATTTCACATCATTAATCCAAATCTGTAAAGTAACTAAAATAAATATAGTGGATTAAAAATACCAGGTTAACCTTAAAGAAAGCCCTCAGGATTATAAAAGACCACCATCACCCCAGCCACAAACGGTTCTGTCTGCTGCAGTCTGGCAGGCGGTACCACAGCATTCGGACTAAAACCACCAGACACAGAGACAGCTTCATCCCACAGGCCAGAAGACTATTAAACACCTGAACTTAGAAATAACATTCATCTGGCTGCTACTTAGAAATTATTTATCTAATATATCATATTCCAATCACTTGTATATAGACTCTTATTGCACTATTTCACTATTTTTTCTGTGCATCTGTTTTATTGCGTAGCACTGTTGGAGGAGCCTGTGACCTAAGGGGGGGGGGGGGGGGGGTAGGACACGTTCGATTCCTGTTTTGAATAGTGTGCCGTAGATGGGTTTCATTCCATTTCAAAGTCCTTTTGGACGCTCTGTGTAAACGTCGCGCATCCAATCACAGAGGTTGAGGACTGATCACGGGGTTTGTCAAGCTAAGCACATGGTGTAGTCCCAAACGATAGCTGAGGATTCTGGGTAGTGTAGTGTCTTCTGCCGTCCAAAAACTCCGAAAATATATTTGTTTCTCCGAATCGAAGGGGGAAAATACAAAAGCATTGTACACAATTCAAACCAATCAATGTTGTGTAATTAACAAGGACAATTTGGTGTTTTTTAGTCGATGAGTAGTGCAGATATCACTGTAAAATCAATCGACAGTAAGGAGAATAGGCTACTTACTTCCGGGTGTAAAATTCTCCGTTATCCAATGGGAATGGACGCTCGTAATACAATACAGGGGACATGATCATTATCTTTTAAATAACGTTAACTGAAGGGAACAATCTATTTGACACAGCTGAAGCTCTGGCCTTCCTTAAAAACTAACTAATTTAATAAAAATAACAGTTGCATTACACACAATGCACGTTGTAGAAATGCGTGTGTGCACCACGACAAAGGAGCCTCATTCACTTTACATTGGGGTTGTTTGCGTGGTGCCGACACGCAAATGTAACAAAGTTCGTGACTCCACCACGCATTGTGGTGTTAAGGAGTCGTGGTGGAGTCACGCATTCTGGTGAGATCAGGTTGGATTAGACAGCATGATTATTGCACAGGTGTGCCTTAGGCTGGCCACAATAAAAGGCCACTCTAAAATGTTCAGTTTTATCACACAGCACAATACCACAGATGTCACAAGTTTTGAGGGAGCGTGCAATTGGCATGCTGACAGCAGGAATGTCCACCAGAGCTGTTGCCCGTGAATTGAATGTTCATTTCTCTACCATAAGCCGTCTCCAAAGGCGTTTCAGAGAATTTGGCAGTACATCCAACCGGCCTCACAACCGCAGACCACGTGTAACCACACCAGCCCAGGACCTCCACATCCAGCATGTTCACCTCCAAGATCGTCTGAGACCAGCCACTCGGACAACTGCTGCAACAATCGGTTTGCATAACCTAAGAATTTCTGCACAAACTGTCAGAAACCATCTCAGGGAAGCTCACCTGCATGCTCGTGGTCCTCATCGGGGTCTCGACCTGACTCCGGTTCGTCGTCGTAACCGACTTGAGTGGGGAAATGCTCACATTCGATGGCGTCTGGCACGTTGGAGAGGTGTTCTCTTCACGGATGAATCCCGGTTTTCACTGTTCAGGGCAGATGGCAGACAGCGTTTGTGGCGTCGTGTGGGTGAGCGGTTTTCTGATGTCAATGTTGTGAATCGAGTGGCCCATGGTGGTGGTGGGGTTATGGTATGGGCAGGCGTATGTTATGGACAACGAACACAGGTGCATTTTATTAATGGCATTGTGAATGCACAGAGATACCGTGACGAGATCCTGAGGCCCATTGTTGTGCCATTCATCCACGACCATCACCTCATGTTGCAGCATGATAATGCACGGCCCCATGTTGCAAGGATCCGTACACAATTCCTGGAGGCTGAAAACATCCCAGTTCTTGCATGGCCAGCATACTCACCGGACATGTCACCCATTGAGCATGTTTGGGATGCTCTGGATCGGCGTATACGACAGCGTGTTCCAGTTCCTGCCAATATCCAGCAACTTGGCTCAGCCATTGAAGAGGAGTGGACCAACATTCCACAGGCCACAATCAACAACCTGATAAACTCTATGCGAAGGAGATGTGTTGCACTGCGTGAGGCAAATGGTGGTCACACCAGATACTGCCTGGTTTTCGGACCCCCCCAGACCCCCCCAGACCCCCCCAATAAAGCAAAACTGCACGTTTCAGAGTGGCCTTTTATTGTGGCCAGCCTAAGGCACACCTGTGCAATAATCATGCTGTCTAATCAGCATCTTGATATGCCACACCTGTGAGGTGGGATGGATTATCTCGGCAAAGGAGAAGTGCCCACTATCACGGATTTTTCAGATTCGTGAACAATATTTGAGAGAAATGGTTATTTTGTGTATATAGAAAATGTTTTAGATCTTTGAGTTAATCTCATGAAAAATGGGAGCAAAAACAAAAGTGTTGCATTTATATTTTTGTTCAGTGTACATATGCGCCGCCTGCAGAGGTGGTTCTCCAGCCTGCGCTTGGATCCCAAGAGGCACAAACGGCGGCTGGTGACCATCCCCCCCTCAGTGTAGGGCAACCTCTGGTTTTGGTGGTCCCCGGATCACCTCTGGAGGGGGTCTCCACTGGGACGGGTGACCTCCTACATCACAGTGTTCACGGACGCATCCAGAACAGGATGGGGAGGGACCTGCCTGAAGAGGGCTATAGGTGGGCGCTGGTCTCTAACAGAGTCTCGACACATCAACCTCCTAGAGCTACGGGCGGTAGTGTTGGTCCTCCAGCATTTCATGCCCCTAATTCAGGGGAGACATGTAATGGACAGGAGCGACAACAGCACCACAGTGGCTTATATCAACAGGCAGGGCGGAGTTCGCTCAGTGGCCTTGTTGACCACAGTGGAGAAACTGTGGTTATGGGCTTCAGAGGTGGTGTTATCTCTCAGAGCCCTCCACATCCCGTCTGTCAGTCATCCTAGTGGCTCCGGACCGTGTCAGGGCGCCGTGGTACTCAGAGATGACACAGATGAAGGTGGGCCAGCCCTGGGCGGTTCCCCAGTTCTGGGGGGCGATGTCTCAAGAGGCAGGTGCAATCGGGGCGTTACCCACTCTGGGCCGTCCTCTCCAGGCTGGACTCCTGAGAGGGACAGGCTGAGAGAGGGTGGATTGTCTGACAGTGTTATTCAGTCTATCCAGGCAGCTACAGCTGGATCCACCACAGCCTGTTACAGGCCGAGGTGGCTAGGATTCCAGTGATGGTGTGCGGAGCGGAGAATAGAGCCCCTGTCTTGTGAGTAAGGCTCTATTTTATCCTTCTTACAGTTACTGGTGGACAGAGGGCTGCACATTCAACAGTGAAGGTGTATGCAGCAGCCATCTCGTCCTGCCATGAGGAATTTGGCGGCAGGTCAGCCTTTAGTCAACCACTGATGTCACGGTCTTTACAGGGAGTCAGGAGGCTGCGCCCAAACAGCAAATGTGCCAGTGTTATATTTTCAGTGTTAGTGTTAATCAGCAGGGTTCAGTGTTATTTTAACACTTAGTTTAGTCAAGCTATCACTCAGAGAGTTTTTTCCTGAAAGTGTTGGTGTCAATTTTGGTCGTTGTGAGGACTCTCACACGCCGAGTGTTGAATTGACCACACCCCTCAATTTCCGGCAAAGGAGCGCCATCCAAGACCTTCGACAGCCATTTCTCTAACCAAAGCGGTAAGTTTCACTCGATTACAATTAATATTTTGCGGTTGATGTAACCATGAATAATGTCTGTAAATTGTAATTATTTACTTAATATGTATATTTTGTATCTGTAACTTTTTAATCCAATTTGAAATAGTTTTTTTATGTCGAATTTCACCATTGCAACTATACTGATGAGTAAACTTGAATTACAGGAGAGTAGACCTACATTCGACACGAACAGGAGGCGCATTAGGGGACAGAGGTGAGTTGTTTTTACAATATGCGAAAAGGAGAAGTTAAATAAAGAGTATCTTGAAACTGGTATCTTGTTAACATGTAAGGTTGTGGATTATGGCGTATGAGTCGACAACATCGACGGTAGCATTATTAGCTTGCAATTAGCAACCACGGCGCTCCCCTGTGTGTGTGAGACGGGGGGAGGGAAACGAATGTGGACTATTGTAAGCTTTATTTCTCTAAGCTATTAACTTTATAACGCTGCTTTGTCACATGTTCACCTATTCCCCCCGCCGTCCCGGGGCTTGCGGACCGATGTTAGCCGCGTTTCATTATGGGGTGTTTCTGCCATGTTGGAAGCTAGAGTTATAAACCGCTATCACCGTGTGTCCTCGTGGAGTCGACGGTCGCTTAACTACTAGCATTATTAGCTTGCAATTAGCAACCACCCGACAGCAACCAGTGTTGTACGTTTAACTTGTGAGTTATGATATGGTCCAAATTATCCTTTGTTTCAGTGCTGGCAACATTCAACTTGCCAGGTTTGACTTCCTTGATGCTAAAGGATTCTACAGGAGTGGAAGTGGATTCTGACATCTTTGATGAGCTTTTGAATTCATCTCGGGTGTCTTTCAAGGCCTTCACTGAAGAATGCAATGATAATAAAATGTTATAATAAACGTTATAATAACCTTGAAAAATGAGTGTGTGTGTGTGTGTGTGTGTGTGTGTGTGTGTGTGTGTGTGTGTGTGTGTGTGTGTGTGTGTGTGTGTGTGTGTGTGTGTGTGTGTGTGTGTCATCATCAAGCTCGGACTCAACAATAAGACTAGAATCTACCAAAGCTTGGAAAAGACAGCTGATTGAAGGACCCGCTGACAGCAGCAGTGCAAGAGATGTAAGTTATCTGGTGTGTTTTAACTGATGCTGCACATAATTCATAATTATTTGTACCAATAGTAAGTGTCTTAAAAAAACAAGGGAAATTCCCATGAAATGCTCAAATGGAACGTTCTGTGTGAAAGGGGCAATATGCCAGTGAGGAAAGCTGTGTATCCAATATCCATTTTTCAGCCCTGATTTATTGTTACGAACCGACATTAATATATGTCCTTGTTAGCTAGGTGAAATGTTTGTGCTGAATGCTAGGCAATTGTTGTTTCAGATTGTCAACGTAGCCCTGCATTCAAAGCCAGGTGGTGACAAAGTCATCAAGGAATATGAGAAAAAAAAGAGTCTTTGTGATGGTACAAGAAGAAAAATGATCGATATACTTGTGGCAGACATGGTAGAGAGCCATGGGTAAGTATTGTATGCTTAAAATATTGTTTTGATTTGTTACATTTTCCTCATTTTCTGTCTTTATAAATATTTGTAATACATTTGTTTCTTCTCAGGAGGATCCCTCCAGCCCATGTCCGCATTACCTATGCACTTGGCATTACAACGTTGTTCCCAAATTTAAAAGACCCCGATTCAAAGAATGGTTATGTAAGTATTGATATTAATATGCTTTTGTTTTTAAAGCTAATATATTACTTTCTGCTATAATAATACATTTTATTTCTATAGCGCTTTTCTTGAACCCAAAGACGCCTTACGTTAGAGTTGAAGAGGTGGGTTTTGAGGCGGGACTGGAACAGGGTGAGGGACTCAGACTCACGGAGGTCTTGGGGGAGGGGGTTCCAGAGCCACAGAGAAGCCTCTATCCCCGAAGCTCCGGAGTTTGGCCTTGGGGATGGAAAGCAAACCGGCTGAGGTGGATCTGAGGGACCGGGGTGGTTGGTAGAGGAAGAGGAGGTCAGTTGTGGGGGGATTTGGTGCTGAGGTAAATCTGTGTGTCGTCAGCGTAACAGTGAAAGTCCAGGTTGTATTGGCGGAGAGTCTGACCAAGGGGGAGGATGTAGATGATGAAGAGGAGGGGGCCGAGTATTTAAGTAACAGTTTAATTATTTAACCCATAACCATGCCACAACTCTTACATGCATTAAATTGAACACACATGACACAGGTCATGTTTAGGATAATTCCTTGATCTTAACCAAGTGATGGATTAACTTTTAATTCAATCAACAGGAGCATTTCTCTGATCACCAGAGTGGTTCTGGTTACCTGGCATGGAGGCTGAAAACTGCACCGCAACTCGGCTCAAGAAATCGAGAAATCCAAGGTCTCTTTTCAAGGCGGACCTAAGACTCATCGCAGCATGCATTCACCTGTGAGGCAGTTATCAGGTGATGAATGCAATGAAGCTATGTCGGTGATGAGGCACTCAAGTAACATAACCCTGGTCCAAGACAAAATGAAGGCAACATTTCAGCAAAGACAAAAGGTTGTTCAAGACCGAGCCACAGCCTCCACTGTCCTAGACCTTTTTCCAAGATTCCTGGACACATCAGGCTTGGTAAGAAATAACGACTTTTTAAAAGCTTTGTGGTAGTTCATTTTGCTCACTAATGTAGTTTTCCCTGTCATGTTTTGTGTTTAAGATTGAACAAGACTTCACTATGCTCTTTGGCAAGGAAGTCTCTGGTACATTTCTTGCGAAATGGCCAACGTTCTTCAAACCGAGGATCATTGCAGATTGCAAAAATCTTCCTGGAAGTTTGCACGTGGATGAGCTTCTTTTGTCTGGACAACAAGAATCTGATGATGGTGGTAAGTGTAAATTGGTGTCTTTGACACATAGGGCATTCACTGTGTTCCCTATCTAATCTAAAGTATTGGACCATACCAGAGCTTTTCATGTTTTGGCTGCTTTGCTCCATATCCCATGTACTTAACATAACTGCTGGCCAGTTTTTTTATACAATATTAAATTAATGCGATATGGAAATCAACTTCTGGGGAGACTCAGGTCCATCTATTATCAATCATTATTCTAAAAACACAACATATAAAGCATCAATGATCTGTGAAAAATAGGCTCAAACATGAGATAATATTGGTAAAGTCATTCAAGTAATTGAAATGGTGTAAATTATTTGTCTGTAGTATGGGACTGTGAGGTGGCTGCTATCCTTCTGCTTCTTCACCTGTTGCCGCCAACATCCAAGGGCAAGAAGTCACGAGTCAAGATTAGTGCAAAGGATGCTGCTGGCCGCCTGGGGAAGTTAATCAGGATATAATAATATCATGATTGATTGGACATAGTGCTTTTCTTGACAAACAAAGATAAGGTCTCTTTGATGTAGGCCTAAACTTACCAGCATTGTCAGAGGTGGTTTCTTCAGTGGTGGAAGTTCATGGAACTGCTATGGAATAAAGAAGTATATCATTTTGTAATATATGACTATAGAACTGACTCTAGATCAGCTGTCTTTTCACCACTATGGTATAGTGCTGATCCAGAATCAGTCCTTAAAAACAGGTATCATCAAACTCCTGCCCCATGCATGACAGATATTTATTATAAGCAATGAACAGCGAGCTTGCTCAATAGAACAAATGGCAATTGTAGCTAGCTCTATGGGCTTAATCTATACACTTAACACATAACTTACCAGCATTGTCTGAGGCGGTTTCTTGGATGACATCGGAGTCACTGGTGCGAACAGCTGACCTTGTGGTTTCATATTCACTAACAGCAGTGGTGGAGGTTGATGGACTTGCTATGGAAAAAATAAATATATCATTTGTAAATGTGATGACTTAATTTTCTAAATTCAGAAAGCTCTCACTTTGGGCCCATTTGAACTCACCAACAGTGTCCTCAGTGGACGTTGTGGTGTGTGCTGGCACCTGCTGTGGGCTTCCAACGTACTTCAGAAGGGCTCCTGAGGAGAGTATGTTACAGAGTTAAGCTTTATGGAAACAGACTTGAAATGGAACATAAAATGGAACATTCTGGCTTTATATAACTAATTCAATAATTAGTGTGCCAATGAATACTTGCATTTACATGAACTTAGAACCCACAAAATGATGTTTAGATAGATAGTACTTTATTAATACCAGGGGAAATTGGTTTATTTGGTCAAAATATGAAACAAGCACATACACCTAGCTAACATTAGCTATGAGTGTGACTTGCTGCCTGAGCTAAACTTTTATTAAGTTTAATCAGTAACGTTAATAGCATCGCATTATTTTTCAGAAAGGCTCAGGTAATAATGATAACTTGGCTAGTTAGCTAGCTGTAACATTAGGTAATAAGTTAGATAACTCCCGAATCCAAGTTACCCAACTATTGTCAGTGGGACACAGGACAGGAGACATAGCCATAATATGAAGTTACATACCTTTATTTTCTTGCCTTTTTTCTTCATGAAGTTTTCTCTTTTTTGATCACCAGAGGCGTATGTCCTTTTTTTGTCAGACATCATGCAAACTGAAGGCACCACAGTTTAATGCAGTATAACGCTCTGTCTTTTTCTGCATTTGTTATTGGAAGTGCGCCCTGCAAGCACTGCACTCATTAGCGCTACTGCTGGCAGGGTGTTGCAGTGCAACAATAAACCCGCGCATCAAAACATGTGTTAAAATTCGAGCCGGGACTCGATTAAAAAAAGTAATCCAATTAATTAGAGGCTTTGTAATTAATTAATCGCATTTTTAATCAAATATACATATTTGACCTGAGAACAGTGAGAAGCAATTTTCACATGGATTTTACTCCAAGTGGTCTACAGTCGAGTGCAATCCAGTGAGCCAGGGAGTTGGTTATTTTCTCAGACATGGACTTACTTATCCTGGCCCTGAAACCAGTCATCTGGTTGAGTGTGGGTTGGGTCAGGGTGTGGTTCCTTGCACTCGGAGTCGGGCTAACGCTAGCTGCTACATGCTTTGCATTTAGGTGATACTTTAGGCTTGATGTGCTGCGGTGATATGCAAATTCTTTTTTGCATAATTTGCACACAACCGTGCTTTTATCGACGCTTCCATCCGTCCGTTTTTTTAAAACAAAATGTCCCATCCACGGGGCCGACCAAAGCGGTCTCATCAGCTTGTTCGTTCATGTTTGACTATTGTTCACCGTGGTTTGTTGTTGTTTGAAGTTAGTTGGTGCTCCAGTATAATCGGTACGCCTGAAACTCATCCAGTGAGAAACGTTCGGCTGTGCAAAAATAAGTGCGTTAATTTTTGTGTAATTAATTAATCTTAATTAACGCGTTAAAGTCCCGGCCCTAGTTAAAATCAAATAAAACAGGCTAAATAACTTACAAATATATAATATTAATAGTTTTTGACACTGCGACGGTGTACTGAGATAAAATAAACATAAAAATAATTGTTTTTTGCTAGTGGGCCCCTTAGTAGCTGCGGGGCCCTAAGCGGCCGCTTATTACATTACATTGCATTTAGCTGACGCTTTTATCCAAAGCGACTTACAATAAGTACATTCGACCAGGAAGACACAACCTTGAAGAAAACAGAATCATATAAGTCCATCAGGTTTCATAGAGCCAAACATTTCAAGTGCTACTCAACTGGCTTTAGGTAAGCCAGTCCTTTATTAGTATATAAGTGCTCTGTTAGCAGTTATTTGTTAGTAATTCTATCGCTCGAAGTGGAGTCGAAAGAGATGAGTTTTCAGTCTGCGCCGGAAGGTGTGTAAGCTTTTTGCTGTCCTGATGTCAATGGGGAGCTCATTCCACCATTTTGGAGCCAGGATAGCAAACCCACATGTTTTTGCTGATGGGAACTTGAGTCCCCCTCGCAGCGAGGGTGCAGCGAGTCGTTTGGCTGATGCAGAGCGGAGTGCACACGCTGGGGTGTACGGTTTAACCATGTCCTGGATGTAGGAAGGGCCAGATCCATTCGCAGCATGGTATGCAAGTACCAGTGTCTTGAAGTGAATTCTAGCAGTTACCGGAAGCCAGTGAAGGGAGCGGAGAAGCGGTGTGGTGTGGGAACATTTAGGAAGGTTGAAGACCAGACGAGCTGCTGCATTCTGGATGAGCTTATATCGCTTAATGGGTCCGGCCGGCTCCGGCTATGTTTACCATCGGGTAAGAACGAACATAGACAAGAAAATATTGTGCTTGTATATTGTGCCAGCAAAATAATAAATTGCACAAAAAGGACTTTTGCTCTGACCTTTATTTTTACCCATGCGTAAGATTATAAGAGTTATATTTCTTTTTTATGATTTTGTCCGCTTAAGTAAAAAACTTGCCGCATGAATTGATACTATTTTTTGAAACCCTTTTTCTGCGGACATTGGATGGCACGCTGCAAAGAGGGATAAATTATTTCGTCATTGAAAATTCCGCGAGTCGCTTGGAAAGACAAAAGAGAGGAGGACGGACGCCTGCCTCGTTTTGGAAATGTTTGAACGCGAGGCAGTGCGTGTGGGACTCGTGAGTAAACCAGAGGAAATAATGAATGAGTCATGCTTGTTGTGAGTTAATGGATGCATACGCAAATGAACATATGAACAAAACGTGTCAAATGTTATGGATGGAATCATTAAACGCTTCATCAAAGAAATAAGGACGTCTGTGCAAGCCAGCTTTACGCACGTTGCAGAGAGCAGCGTTATGGATTAACACAGACGCAATCTGATCAAAGGAATTCAATACAAAGCAACTCAACAGTCAATTAGTTCTCATGAACTAAGTACAGATCGCGTTCACACCGGAATAAGTTCCCTGAGCGAAGATTACGCAAATGAAGCCGCTGACGTCATTTCTTCTTCTTCTGCTTTGGGTTTACTGGCAGGCCGCAAACCACTTCACGGCGTATACTGCCACCCGAAGTTCCTGGCCGGAAGTCCCCGGAGTTGGGGACTGGCTTCAGTAGAAGCTGCTGGGATTCCCAGCAGCTTTTACTTCTAGCCCCATGTTTTTTTGTGTGTTGCCATAAGTTATTCTCTCTCCGTTGGTGCGCAGGGTTAATGCTAATGCTAATAATGCTAATGCCAGCAAATACATTGGCGGTTTCACAACCCATTCACAAAACTTTTCAGAGTTTTACGGGACGTGGTTTGCAATTCACCCAGCCAATCGAAATTGGTACTTTTTTCTCCCCAGGATAGTACCACTTCTCTAGCAGGCACTACAAATGGGGGTAAAAGTTCTCGGAACTAAGTACTCTTTTTGGTGTGAACGCAAAATTCCAGGCACTATCGGAACTAAACGGGAAAAATACGGGTGAAAGTACTCCGGTGTGAACGCACCCAATGCCTCAAAAAGGACTACAACATCAAGGGCCTCATCTGCTGCTAAGTTAGCATCAGCAGAAAAGGCATCTCTGAAGGCTAATGGCGCATTTCCACTGCAGCGGGTAGCCCCGTTTAAGCGTCCTGGACCGTCCTCAAGCGGCCAGGCCAGTTTTTGGTTGCATTTCCATATAGCCTAGTACCGGCTAGCGGGTACTTTTTCCCTTTTTTTCCGGCCCCATAAAATCGTGGTTCTTTTTTATCAGACCAGGCCAGGGCTGTGACGTCAACACTCTCGACTGCTGATTGGTCAGAGAGAATCGTCACAAGATCGCGCGCGAGTTCATCCCTAGCGTCGCATATATATTTAGAAGCAAGCTTGCAGCATTTTTATAAACAGCATTTTGTAAACGGAGGAGCTACAAAAATGTCTACGTTTGTTAAGAAAAGCTCACCGTGGTCGACCGAGGAGGTGACGACGTTCCTTCATCTCATTGGGGATGATAAAATCCAGCGGGAGCTCGACGGAACAACAAGAAATGTGAAAGTGTTTCAGGATGTCTCTGCACAGATGTCCGAGCGCGGATTTTCGAGGACTTTCCTGCAGTGTAGGGAAAAACTTAAAAAGATGAAGAGCGAATATCGCCTAATAAAGGACAACAATAACACGAGTGGTGCGGGTCGCAAACAATGGAAGTGGTTCGACTTGTTGGACCAGATTTACGGCCACAGACCGGCCAACGTTGGGAGGGAGGGAGGCCTGGACTCTGCAACGGCTTTACTGGAGTCCCTGCAAGGTACGCTCACTTCTAACAAAGAAGTCTATTTTATCCTTACATTAATGTTCGACAACCCATGCTTTTATGGAGCTCCGAAGAGCTACATAGCTAGCTAAGGCAGATAGCCTTAGCTAGAGCTATTGTTTGCTAACACCATATGTGCCATTGTTTACGTTCAGTTTTTCTTTTCTATAGTTGTTGTTGCTATTTAGTATTGTGCTGCAGTAGTTTGTGGAATTAACAAGTCATTTTGCTGTTCTAGATGATTACATTGGGACTCGTGAGGAGGAACATTCCCGAACAACGGGTGATGGCAGTGTTCCGTCCACTTCGTCATTGAATCCAGAACGGACCCCAGCTCGACCACAGACACCAGCCGAAGACCCTAACCCGACTCAACCACCAACACCGAGTGCCATCACGACACCGCAGCGTGTGGTTCTAGGTAAGAAATAGAAATGGCAAAACGACTGGAATTGTGTTTTGTTTTTTTAAACCTTGGATCATCCATCGTCAGTAATTAAAATAAGCTATACCACTGTGTGGAAATGCTCTGTTACAAGTAAAGTCTTAGCTAGTAAGCAGCTAGTACAGTTGTGTGTGACATCCTATCATATACATATATTTATATTCATTATCAACAGGCTGGACATAATGTAATTCACTTTCACAATCATTGTAAACATCTAGGGCCAGAACTTTCTTTAGTTCACCTTACTGTTGTTCTGTTTATACATGTTATTCTTATATCCTTGTGTGACCTGTACCTGTCCTGTGTTTTTTCCTTATTGCTAATTATTATTATCTTGTCACCCAGGCAAGAGGAAACGAGGAGGAGAGGATCGGGCCCAGCAGGAACGGCACCATGAACAGCACATGGCCCAGCAGGAACAGCACATGGCCCAGCAGGAACGGCACCTGGACTGGGCCAAAGCGTCTGCTGAGCGGAGATGGGAGGAGGAGGTCGCCTTGAGAAGGGAGGAGGTCGCCTTGAGAAGGGAGGAGGCCGCCTTGAGAAGGGAGGAGGCCGCTCAAACAGAGACCTTCAACCTAGCCTTCCTGCGCACTCTTGGCGAGGTGCTAGGGGGACTGGGCAGCCGACGTGGCCCGTCTCCTCCTCGTCCAACTTAAAATAACATTAATAGTTATTGTACATATTATATATATTTTTTCTAGTTACTTTTTAAATTTGTACTTTCTTGTTTATTTATGTTCTTTAAAATGTTCATTTTATTTGTACAATGCCATGTATATTTATGCTGGCTGCAATACAGTTTATAATTTTTAATTTGTATTGTTTAATGGCATGCCTTTTTGATACACCCTTTTTTTTTTTGTATACTGCCATCATTAAAGTACTTCTTTGACTTATCTTATCTCTTGTTGATAATGAATGGCACCCAACAGAAAAAAAATCAGATTCACATAATCTTTATTTAGAGAAGATATAAACATACATGAATTTATAAAGGAATAACAAACACCATCAGTTAGGAAAAAGCCCCTTACTTTTAAGAGATTTAAAGCAAGAAATTGAGTTTGCTAGCTTGAGGTCCTCCTCTAAAACATTATTACATGTTTATTTTGTAATAGTATTAATACATGATAAATATATAATACATGTAGACATTTCTCAATTGTAATACCCTCGTTCTACTAGACTCAAACAACACATTCCTTATATATTTCAAAGATGAGAGAACAAAATAAACCTATAACCCATTCAAGCAAGCTTTTAACATGTCTAGAAGAAAGATTGAGGTTATATTTTAATATATTTTATATAGTGGATACTTTAGCCTCCATCCAAGTTTACAATTGTCCACACTATTTTACACTTGCATTTATGAATATAGTTTTGCTGTGTTTTACACTTTAGTATTTATGTTTATAGTTAGCTTTGATATTCGCTTAATTTATTAGAAAGATTTTCTTTTCATGATCTGATATTTCCTCAACTGTTATTATGGGGCAGTACTTACTGGTGCTTGAATTTCAAATATTCAATTCAGATAATATTCGTTTAAAACATTTGACAAACACATGTATATGAAAAAAAAAAAGGATTTATTGATATTCAATACAATGAATACAATACAATGCATATTTAGGTATTCAGGTAGCGCATCAAACCCTCTCTGATGTCAGTGCCCTCCTCCTCTGCACCTTGAGCCGCTGCTACCCCAGGCTCTGCGGCTGCTGGTGCATTCCACCCATCATCATAGTCCTCTCCATGACTCTCGCAGAGGTTATGCAGAGCACAGCATGTAAGCACCATGGATTTCACAAGTTTAACATCACAGTCGTTTCTTTTCATGAGGCAACGCCACCTCCCCTTCAGTCTACCAAATGCGTTCTCAACCACAACCCGTGCGCTGCAAATTTTCTTGTTGTACACCACATGTTCTGCTGTCAGCCGTCCAGTGTCTGGGAAGGGTTTTAAGAGCCAGCTTTGCAAGGGATAGGCATTGTCTCCAAGCATGTAATAGCCAGCATTCACCCCACCAATGTCCCTGGTGCAAGGTGGAAAGTAGTTACCACGACTGGCTAACTCCCACAATGAGGACAGCCTCAAAACCCGAGCGTCATGCATGCTCCCAGGCATTCCTGCAAACACATTCCAGAAATGTCCCTTTCCATCTACAACTCCTTGAAGGATGATGGAGTGCCAGCCTTTCCGGTTGAAATAGTCACAGTGGTATTCCTGTGGTGCCAAGATGGGTATGTGTGATCCATCAATAGCACCTACGCACTGAGGGAGCCCCCACCTGTTCTCAGTGTAGGCAGCCATTTCTGCAAACTTCTGCCGGTCTGGTGAACGAATTAGTTCCGGTACTAACAACGCCTCTGCAGCGGCACAGAAGTCTCGCACACACCGGCACACAGTGGTGTTGCTCACTCCGAACAGATGTCCGATGCTTCTGTACTCTGAGCCGGTAGCAAGCTTCCACAGTGCGATGGCCACTCTCTTCTTTAGAGGTATACACACGCGGAATGTTGTGTCCCGTCTCTCCATCGCTGGCCGCAGTTTGTTGCACAGGTAGGTGTACGTTTCCTCAGACATCCTGAAGTTATCCACCCACTGAGTGTGTGTGAAAGATGGAACAATCACAGACCACCACTCGGTAGCTCGGTCGAGCATCCAAACACATGGTCTGCGGCGACGTAACTTCTGAAATACACAAACAAAAGCATACATATTTTAATACGTAAAAGTGGTAGCTACAATTAATTAAATATTTGAAACACTTTGGTCGTATTGTGAGCGTGAGCCTAAACACATGGCTAGTTAGCGAACGTTAGCTTACCGAGTAGCGCTGTAGTCTCGTGCTGTTGTAGTCTCTGCAGCGTTGTAGGACTTCCACAACTCTCTCGTCAGCTTCTTCTGCATCTCGTCTTGCTTTACGCAGCCTACTTTGAAACATCACTTTCCTGCTTGCTGTGATCACTTTCCTGCTTGCTGTGATCACTTTCCTGCTTGCTGTGATCACTTTCCTTCTTGCTGTGATAACAAGCCACATACCAAGAAACAAGTAAACGATCGCTTCCACATCCTCCATTGTTTTGTGAGTTGTGTCGCATTGAAGATGACGCCACTGCAGTTTTACTCAGTGTCGCTCCGCCCAAAAAGCCCGCCAAAAAGCTGATCGCCCCGCCTACACTGCGTTAGTACCCCAGGTCCTAAACTGTAATGGAAATGCGCCACGGCCTCGGCCGGCCAGCGAGGCAGCCCGAGGCCTGAGCCAGGACGCTTAGGGACGCTTAAACGGGGCTACCCCGTTGCAGTGGAAATGCGCCATAAGTCTGCTACTTTAAAGGACATGCATGCACTGCAACTAGAGGAAACCATTCTCAAATCAAAAATTGAAAAGGTGGAATTGGAAGCACAGATTGGCGAGTGGATAGACCGATTCACGCATTTTAAAAGTGGGGGGTCTAAACTAATAATTTTAAAAGGTAGGGGGGGTATGACACATGAATAGGTTTTTAAATATTAAGAAGCCCTGAGACTAGGGATGGGTATCGATTCCGATTCCGTTTCTGCTTATCGATTCCGGTTCTTATCGATTCCCCGTTTCGATTCCAACATTGTAAAAGAAAGAGGTCAAACGTTTAGATAACAAAAATATCTTTATTCTTTTAAGCTTTTACTGAAATGTTTACAAATAAAAAATATACATGCAATACAATTATATTGCACAATAGCTGTGCTTTATTTTAACTGAAAGCTATTAACAGGCATTACACTGTGCCTTGTATTTTTCTTTTTTAGTGTAGTGGAGCCTCACTTTAGAGCAGGGGTGCCCAACCAGTCGATCGCGATCGACCGGTCGATCGCGGGGAGATTCCCAGTCGATCGCGAGATGTGTCTAAAAATAGAACAACAATATTCTGTTTTATCGTTAATGTCCTATAACATAATCTTCCCGTGCCAGAATAATGCACTTGAACGCACCAAAGCTTTGTGATTGGCCGGCGTGACCCCATGTGTGGGGGCGTGGCTGGTGGGCAGTGGGCACTATTTCGCTGACGTTCTCCGTGTCAACAGGAGTGACAGTCTGCACACAAACAAGACCGCAATTATGGCTGAAGCAAAAAAGCCCAAAATTCATCATTTTTGTATATATTCCAATTCAAAGTCCATCTGTCTCACCTGCAATGCGAGCGTGGCTTTATCGAAGGAGCGGCATTTCAAAACAGTGCACAAACGCTACGAGACGGAATTCCCTCCTAATTCTGCCCTACGCTCCAAAAGGTGAGGGGCCTGAAAGCAGTCCATTTTCACCAGGCCCAACAACAAGAGCAAGGCTGCTACCAGAGCATCTTATCGTGTCAGTCATGTTCTTGCGAAACACATGAAGTCTTTCAAAGACGGCGAAGTTGTGAAAGAAGCTTTCCTGGAGGCTGCCGACGCGCTTTTTGGGGGACAGTAAAAATAACAGTAGCATTTCAACAGGTTTTTGATATAATAAAAACTCAAGTTAGATACCGTTATTAATCAGCTGTACGTTTTAATTTGTTTGAACTTATTCATTATAATTATTGTACAAAATGGTATAAGAATGCAAACTTAAATTGATTATAGTCTATTATCAATTCAGGTTAAGAAACTAGTGTTGCTTGCATCCTATTTTAAAAAGGCATTTCTTTTATACTCTACTAAAATGCAACAAAAAAAGGGTTTGATTCTATTAATTTTGTCTTTTATTGCACTTTGGCAGCAGATTCCTGTGTAGCTTCAGATCTGAGTTGTCTTATTAGTAAGCCTCATTTATACTTTTGTAGCAACACTCTTTGTATATAATGGCAAAGAAAGGGTTCAGAGTCTTTTCTTTTTTCCCTGTGTCATACAGTATGTGGCAGCACTGTTCAATGTTTCTTGAAAACATTACCCACTGTAGTGACGTGTGGATAAACTCCAACTCTGTATCAACAACACTGTTGTGTGACTTCAGTTAAATACTTGTATGTGTGTAGATTAGAAAGAGGTAAAATAAAGGATCTGCAATATTTTATGGAGTATTAAAGGTCAGTTTTATACAAGTAGTGTGTATTTACCTGGTAGTAGGCTGTCAGTAATGGCTACACCTCTCTATTTGGACTGGTAGATCTCGGCAGACTGGCAACTTTAAAAGTAGCTCTCGGTTCAAAAAAGGTTGGGCACCCCTGCTTTAGAGCGTTTACTGCGACCCATCTTTGGTGTTATGAAGTGACTGAGCTCGTGAACTGTCTACGGGAGGGCGGGGGGGGCCTCGCAGCGGGGCAACTGTGAACCTCTGTCGCCTGTCAGCGCAACTTACATGATGCCAGGGCAACTTACATGATGCCGTTTAAAAAAAAATTAAGGGCGGTGCCGGCCGCAGCGTACCGAGCCGGCCGTCAACGGCCCGCTGACGACCGGCCATTCTGTGATTCTCCAGAACACACAGATGGCCAGTCCGCCTACCCTGTATTCCACCGGGTCACCGCGGCGCAGACGGACCCGGTATTTTTCAATATCGTGCAGCCCTAGTTACAGCGAATGGATTCAAGAGCTGATGGACAAAGGGGGAGGAGTCAGAATCAGAGGAGTTGGTCGAGCAGAATGTGAGGAGGCCGGGGTCACGGCTCGAGATAAACCAGAGGAGACGGGAAGGGAACCGGAATGAGTGAGTTTGCACATTAACACACTTTGTCACAATCTTAAGGAGAACCCAAATGCAGCACTCGAGAAACCAAGGAGAATTGGTAATATACTTTATTGGAGATTCCACTGGATCGGAGGAATACCAACCGGGCAGTATAACGCACCGGAGGACAGCGGGCAGAAGGTGAGTCAGGGACAGGCAGAGGGTCAGGGAGTAAGCGAGGCGGTCAGCGTGGATACAGGCAGGGTCGGATAACAGGCCAGGCAGGATAGTCGAGGGACAGGCAGGATCAGGAAACAGGCAGAGCAGGCAGGTCGGGGACAGGCAGGGTCGGAACCGGGTAGGCAATCTAGTGTTGAACGCGGGAGAGACAAGCATGAGGCAAAGTACAATCTGGCAAAGAGTGTGTGTCAGGTGCGAGTTTAAATACTGGCAGAAGCTAATGGGTGCAGAAGAGAAAGAGAGTGAGTTAACGAGTGGGTGTGGAAAACAGGTGAGACAGGTGAATGGAAAACTACTGGTGAATGATGGAGCAGACTATGACGCACTTATTCACAAACGCACATAAAAATAACCAAATTTAAAGAAATTGAATTGACTTGATAATTAAGTCAAGTGGAGTAGAAGTGACTCCCAGAAAATGTGTCAATCACCTGTGCAGCCTGTTGACGCCACTTTTCTACACCACCTCGCTGTCGGCAGTGCGAAAGGAAACACTTCATCTTCTTAGTGTCCTCTGTCTCCAACAGAAAGCACTTATCCACAGTTTTGAATTCCATTAATGCGTGGAACAAAGTGCACATAGAGGCTATGTGAATTGTTTTTGTCCATCTCAACCTGAGGAGGCCCACTCCCACCTGTTGAGTGCGGCTGTGCTTGGGTGGTTTGCCCCGGACGAAGACGTCGCGAGGAGACGGAGCGACGTCGCGAGGAGACGGAGCGGCTCCACCGGCTGCTGCCTGCTTCCACCCGTCTGGTGTCTGTGGTCTGCAGAGGCCTGCTCCCACCTGTGGAGTGCGGCTGTGCGGAGAAGGATTTTTTCCCCCGAGGACATCGCGGAGAGACGGAGTGGCTCCACGCTTCGGGCTGGGGCCTGCTCCCGTCGGGCGTGTGCTGCTGTGCGGAGGAGGATTCACCACAGCTGGGGCTTGCTTTCCACCTTTCCTGGCTGCGGTGTGGCTGAGGAGGAGGGTTCTTGCCCGGGGAACATTGGAGAATGGCACATTTCATGTATCTGCTGTGCCTGTTTGCTGTTTTGGACTATGAGAAGATCTCTAGTCATCCTGAGAAGACTACTGGATTCAGGTCTGTTCTGCCACCTGCAGTGGGCATCCCCTGCAAAGGTTCGGGTGTGTTGCTCAAACAATTACCGGTTGCCTTGTCACAGTCAATCTGCTCGACAAAATATGTTTGTCTTTTTTATTTTCCTGCGATGATGGTTCTTCAGGACTGCTTCTTAAGCTCTAATCACACTCTCGCAGACTTTTCCGGTGTTTCTAAATTAGATGACAATGTATGTCTGTCATTTAAGAGGAAAAGATGCCTGGTTTTGTTGTTGTTATTACTGTCAGGAAATGTACAACCTAACCCTGGTCCGCCCAGTAGTAATAGTCAGATCGCTACTCCTGCTGATTTTAAAGCTAGGTCTGGGTTGGGTTTCATCCACTTGAATGTGCGCAGTCTGTTAGGTAAACTAGATTTTGTCCGTATCTGGGCAAAATCGACTGACGCTGACATCATTGTCTTATCAGAAACATGGCTAAACAAATCTATTTTGGCCTCTGACATTGCCTTAAATGGTTTTAATGTGTATCGTACCGACCGGCCTAATAAAGGTGGTGGCGTTGCAATTTATGTTAAGAATAAGTTCAGTGTAACCACATTAGTTTTGCAGCATCTGATATTTAAGAAGTGTGTTACATTTGAAAATGGAAGAAAGTCTTGTTGCAATTTCCAGATATTAAAAGAGGTCCTTTGAGTTCCTCTGGTAATTATCAAATAGTAGCAGTTAAGTGAATACTGTTCAAACAATACCTGTGTTTGTGTTTTATATTGATTTATCTGTTTCATCCTTTCATAAATGTGAGGACTAAAATGGCGGTAGACAAAGGACTGTTAAGGGTTTTATTACTCTGTGGGGGAGGTGTAGCAAGACCCCACTGTGGTCTCTGGAATGTGGGGGGGATGTGTGCATGTGTGGAGGCTGCAGACATAGGAGACAGTGAAATGTCAGAGGTGTTTGTTTGAGATGACCGGAAAAGATGACCAGTTAAACTCCACCCCTTCCTGTTTCTGTTGGGATGAAAGCCTATTCAGCCTTTTGCTCTCTCTCTCTTCTCGCGCCGCTCGGACTGGAAGGTCATGGCGGCCTGTGGGCAGGGGCCAGGAGTGGGCCTACTCCTGACATTATACATATGATATGATATGGTTTTGTATGGTAATGTATTGATTGTATTGCATTGTTATATTACCATTAAATAGATTATTGTTAAACGGTTAATTGTATGCTCTGATTCCTTCTGTAAGAATAACCAGCTTGTTTAGGGACGCGCGGAGATTTGAAAAAACGGACTAGTTGTCCACTCAAATCTCCATCAGTTTCCAAATCGATCAGTAAGCAATTTGAATTTGTAGCCTTAAATATAGAAGTGGCAAAGGGTCAACAGGTCATGGTGGTGGGCTGCTACAGACCCCCCTCAGCTGTCAAAGACTCCTTGTCTTCACTAGCAAATCTTTTATCACAACTAGACTACAAGAAAATAGTGCTACTTGGAGATTTTAACTGGGACTGGTTAACTGCAGTGTCTCAGGATTTTAAAAACCTTTGTATCTCATTGAATGTTACTCAGATTGTGGACAGTCCTACTCGCCCAAATATTAAGTTCCCTAATAAATCCTCCCTAATTGATCTCATTTTAACTAATGTTCCCCATAAATATTCTTCTGTGGGAGTATTTGCAAATGATCTGAGTGATCACTGTGTTGTAGCCACAATTAGGGACACTAAGGTCCAAAAGGTTAAACCTCGCATTATCATCAAGAGAGACAGCATGAACAACCCACCAGTGTGTTTACAGTACCCAAATAACCCATAATTATGACCCAGCCAAATCAACCCAGCAATGTGTTTATAGAAATAACCCAGCATTTTTAAGAGTGTAGGCCAATCTCTAAATTGTCAGTTCTGGCTAAGGTTCTTGAACGCCTAGTGAGTGAACAGGTAAAGGAGTTTTTATGTAGAAATGACATCCTGTCTAAACATCAGTCAGGCTTCAGAAAGCAACACAGCACCATCACTGCCACGATGAAAGTGGTGAATGACATTACTAGTATTTTAGATAATAAGCAGAGTTGTGCAGCTCTGTTTATTGACCTTTCCAAAGCGTTTGACACCGTTGATCATCGCATCTTAAAGCAGAGGCTAACCAGTATTGGCATATCCAGCCATGCAGTGGGGTGGTTTGTGAACTACCTCTCTGAAAGGTCCCAATGTGTTCATGTTGATGGACTGTCTTCTGAGTGGTTAAACATTTATAATGGTGTACCACAAGGTTCTGTTTTAGGACCACTTTTATTCTCCATATATATTAACAGCGCAGGTGATAATGTGGATGAAGCTACTTTACATTTTTATGCGGATGATACTGTGATGTATTGTGCAGGTCCCACCATTAAGGAGGCTGTTGTTAAATTACAGGCTGTTTTTAACACTATTCAGACTCAGTTCTCTGAATTAAAGCTTCTTTTAAATGTGGATAAAACCAAGGTAATGCTCTTTTCAAAAGCAAAAAAGACACCAGAGCCTGTTTTAGATATTGTAACTACGCAAGGAACAAAACTTGAAGTTGTTGCCTGTTACAAATACCTTGGTATCTGGCTTGATGATTGTCTCACTTTTAAACTTCATGTCAATAACCTGCTAAAAAAACTGAGGGTTAGGCTAGGGTTCTTTTTCAGAAACAAGTCCTGTTTCTCGCTTGAGGCCAGGAAAAGGCTAGTCACTGTGACCTTTTTACCTGTGCTGGACTATGGGGATCTGGTCTATATGAATGCACCTGCCCATTGCCTGGTCAAGTTAGATGCTGCGTATCACAGTGCACTGAGATTTGTGACAAACTGTAAAGCATTAACCCATCACTGTACCCTGTATGCAAGGGCTGGTTTGCTTTCACTAACTGTACGGAGGCTCAGTCACTGGTACATTTTTATACACAAAGCCATGCTAGGGAAACTTCCATCTTATATCTGCTCCCTGATCTCACGGAGAATTGTAAGTGGCTACTGCCTGAGATCGAATGCTGTGGTTTTATTAAATGTGCAAACTGCTAGGACTGTCTTAGGGAAGACAGCTTTTAGATGCGCAGCTCCTCTGTCTTGGAATAGTCTGCAAATTAAATGGAAACTGAACAATCTGGTGCCACTAAATGTTTTTAAAGCTCAGTTGGATGCTAGTCAATCAGAAGCTATTGGTACCTGTTTATGTGGATAATTATGTAAATTATGCTGTATGATGTCCTTTTGTGGTTCTGTTGATGCTTTTATGTTTCATGTGGAACTACTTGAACAGGTCTCCCTTGGAAAAGAGATCAATGATCTCAATGGGATTTTATCTGTATAAATAAAGGTTTGAAATGAAATGAAATGAATCTCTCTTCAGACTCCGAGCAAAACGAGTACCTTTCAGAGGCGTTTAGAAGACCTCCGTGAGATAGGTAATAAAACCTGGTTAGCTCCCTCACCCCTGCTAACTTGGATCAGTTGGTGGAAGACTACTGATATATGTGGGGACCCGCATTTACCATTACAAACATATCGCTTAAAATCAATCACTAACCAAGTTTGGAGTAACTCCTGTTTTACTTTCCAAATAGGCCCTTTTATCATTACTCAACATCTGGACGAGGGTAGATGTCTATTTAAATACTCCTCGTACTCAAGAGGGTTTTGGCATATCTGGGTCTCAATCTCCCTCAGGGGGCACGTTTTGTATTCTGGGGAACCAAGGTACGATCGCATAGACCATTGGTAATATACGGTTTAAAGATACCAGAAGAATTATGTATGGGCACTGGAGAATGGTAGCAGGCCTGGGCCTCCTACTTACCATTATGGTAACGATAATTTTCATTGTCTGTGAAACTAATGATGTTCTGCTTCTCAGCACAATGCACCACAGCAAGATGGTGGATGAAAACAGCCAAAAGAAAAAAACAGAAATAATCCTCTTCTACAACCAGACCAAAGGAGGTGTAGATACTGTTGACCAGATGGTTGGCTACTACACCTGCAAGCGCCAGACACAGAGGTGGCCCATGGTGCTGTGGTACAACATGATTAATATAGCCACTCTAAACGCCTACTCATTTTTCAGGGCTCAGCACCCTGACATTTCCACAGGTATCACCAACGCACGGCGACATTTCCTCACAGAGCTCTCAAAGGAGCTTGTGACTCCTCACATGAAAAGTCGACTGGAAGGTACGGTACATGTGTACCGAACCGGAGGGCCCATACCGAATATTTTCGGTATGAATACGTATACCGTTACACCCCTACTGTCCACAGAATCAACAAATCAGATTCCATCCTCTCCACCATGGGCAGGACTAAAGAGCTGTCTAAGGACCTCAGGGAAATGATTGTAGACCTGCACCAGGCTGGGATTGGCTACAAGACCATCAGAAAGCAGCTTTGTGAGAAGGAGACCACTGTTGGTGCCATTATTCGGAAATAGAAGAAACACAAAATGAGCATCAATCGCCCTCGGTCTGGGGCTCCACACAAGATCTTGCCCCGTGGGGTATGATGATCATGAGAAAGGTGAGGGGTCAGCCAAGAACTACACGGGGGAACTTGTTAATAATCTCAAGGCAGCTGGGAATACAGTCACCAAGAAAACTATTGGTAACACACTACACCAGGGGTATTCAACTAAATTTCAACAAGGTCTAGTTAGAGAAAATGTCCCCATGCAAAGGTCCGGAACTTCAAAATGTCTAACTTGCTTTATGAATTAGTGTGATATTGAAGTAGCTGTAGCTTTATCAACGTCTGCATGTAATCAACTACTGACTGCCAATCAAATAAAGAAAGTACAATTCAAAAACAACTATTTATTGTCAATTAACATTGAACTATACAGATATACAGTAAATACTGTGGATATGTGTAATGTTCCTCTCTGGATAGGGTTAGGGTTTGAAACGCTTAGTACCAAGATTAGGTCAGAACTCATTCATGATAAAATGAGTCTGTGATGGCGAAATATACCGACTGAGCGTTAACACTTGGAGGTGGGGGGGCCATGTTTTATTAAGGGCCTTCATACAGGCTGTGCTGTATTAGACGTGTGTCTCCATGTTACGCTGTGACTGTAGCAACAGCAGCCCACTGACTCTCATTTAGTCACACACACGTAGAAACACACACATCCAATCAGGAGAGGATTTGATCGACAGAAACACAATGGACATGCGCGCACACACACACACACACACACACACACACACACACACACACACACACACACACACACACACACACACACACACACACACACACACACACACACACACACACACACACACACACACACACACACACACACACACACACACACACACACACACACACACACACACACACACACACACACACACACACACACACACACACACACACACACACACACACACCACAATGGACACACACACACTGCTAAAAACGGGTATCCAGCCCCCAGTTTGTCACTGGCAGGAATCCACTGCAACACTTTGTTATATCACAGGCACAGCCACACACTCACCATACCCACACAGACAGAGACACACACTAGTCAATTCGAGTCACACATTTTATGTCTGAGTCTGAATGAGCTTTTTTTTCCCACTGGGATTTGATATCTCCTTGTTAGAGAACAGCGCAGGAGTTGAAAGTAACAGGAAATAGAAATAACAACCCCCGCCCCCCGTCTCGCAGCAATCTTTTCTTTGAAGAGAAACATTCCCTTTTGAGCCCTTTGATGGGAAACGTAGTTGTGCAGCGAATGAGCCGGCTGAAAGTGGAGATGAGACGTTCTGTAACTCATGGTGTCTTGATGGAGAGGTCGGAGCAGTTTGGTTCTATGTGCTAATCGTGTACCGCTCTTCCTCTCATGCTACTTCCTCTGCCTATATCTTTCTGCTTTTCCCTCTCACTCCTTATCATGTCCTCATTATCACCTCCATCCTCAGAGCTCTCATCAGCCACAATCTTATCATCCTCCTCGTTCTCTGCCCTTCTCCTCCTCTCTTCATAATCCTTGTTTCTTCCTCTTCCTGTCTATTGTTGCTGCTGCCATCTGTCCTTTGTATCCTTTCCTCCTCCTCCTCCTCCTCCTCCTCCTCCTCCTCCTCCTCCCATCTGAGTTCTGCCAGGGAGCAGACTGTTCCCTTTGCCGCCTGTCGAGTCAGACAGGCTAGCAGATCAGCTGGATGACAAACTGACGTCAGAGAGATGACGGACAGGCAAGGAGTAGAGGCATAGGAAGAGAGGGTCTAAAGTAAATTGACCTAGTTTGACAAACTTTCCGTATTTACTTAATTCCACGTTTACTGCAATGTGTTGGCTAGTAAGGGATACAAAAGTGCTTATTTTCCCAGGTCGCTGAGGGTGCTGGCGTTGTTTGTTCGCCGCTCCTCCGCCCCAAATCTTGTTCTTTAGTCCAGATCAGAACCTCTCCTGTCTGGCTCTCTACTTTTTAAACGTCAGTCATCAGCAAAAATAGCAGCATCTTTCTATCCAATCGACACAGAGCTTTGTGTTTTCATCTCCTACCTGCTGGCTTTTTCCTGCTCACCGGTCCCTAGCCCGCTAGCTAGCATTATCAGACCTAGCAGGCTGCTACCTAGATGCTCCTCGGCTCCCCGAAGTCTGCTAAGCTAACATTTCTGTCTCCACCCTAACTCCGCGGCTCGTTTGGGTCTTCCCATCCCGCTGCGATCAGCCGGCTCCCCCGCTGACATCGTCTCTCCCTGATGCCTACAGCCGGTGGCTATCAAGCTAGCTAACAAGCTAGTAGGCTGGTCACCCGGCGTACCGCGGTCAAGCCAGCCGTCTTTCACTTTTGCGTGGTCAAACCAGCCGCCCCTGTATTTCGAGTGCGCGATTAGTTACAGGTTTACGGTAATGCAATAAAACAACCCTGGACAGCTGGACGTTTCGTATGTGCAGTGCATTATGTATTCGACCAAGTTAAAGCTACAGATAATCCCACCGAGGAACACTTCCGGTGAGGATTTCAAAGTAAAGGATGGCATGTGGTTCATTTCTATTATTTGCGATTGAGGGTAATTTATGAGAATAATGTTAGGACTTATTGCTTCATAAACTTGTTGCACAAATACTATGAACTACTTTTACTGTGTACTTTTTGAGAATGGCAAAATTCCCTCCAGAGAACAAGAAGGAGCATTTTTGTCAACTTTAATGTGGTCTAAAAAAATATTCCTTCCATAGGTAGTTTATGAAACTGCCATGTTTGTACTTAGTACTTCTAGGACTACTTGCACAAATAATATGAACTACTTTTACTGTGTACTTTTTCAGTAATTTGAGTTTCAAAGTCCTCTCCAGAGAACAAGAATGAGCATTTTTGTCAACTTTAATGTGGGCTAAAAAACAGTAAAGACAACATGACCCAGGGGATTATGGAGAAGAGCCAGTGGGATCTTAAAAAGTCGCTTTCAGCAGAAGAGGCACACATACAAGGTCATGCACAACGCACTGTTGAGAGAATACCAAGACTCTCTGAAGACAAAGAACAAGGTATGATATTTTGGCAAAGTCTTTACTTATTGTAATTGCCTTTCTCTGTCATCGCTGTCCTTGTTTGAGGGACCATAATGTGATCAAACTAATAACTTTGATCAAAGTTTTATATTTTCAGTTCTGTCACTTTGAACATGTTTTTGCAGAAATTGACACTACATACATGTAACATAGTAGCTGATGTGAAAGTATATATTCATTTCTTTGCATAGCAGAATTACTTTAAATTAGTTGTAGTTAGTTGTTGTTAACTTTTTGTTAATGCAAATTTCATCCCATTACAGGTCAGAATCACTTGCAGGACTAAGACATAACCCAAGCGGCAAACTCTGGGGAACAGCCGGGACGCCAATACGGAAGTGCCACACACTGCAGTTCCTACATGGGCCGCTAGGGACTGGCTGCAGAAAGGAGCAATTTCCATAGACCCCATGTTAAAATGCCCAACTTTACAGCAGAAAAAAACATGTTTCTACCCCTGGATGCAATAAATATTATGATCGATATAGTTAGATTCCACCTTCATGATTATGAATCTGTGAGTGAATTGTTTTCTAACACGACCCTTTTATTTATATTAGGTCTTAACGTTTTTGCATAAATTAGGGCGTGGTCACGTTGATGGACACGTACATGCCTCACTGTCAGCTAACAGCAACTTGTCCACTCTGCTAGGCTACAACCATAGAGGCTACAACGTTAGTTAGTCATAGTACTGTACTTGACCCTTTAGCTTTAGCCGTGTTCGTGGTGATTGTGCCTTTTAGGGAATATTGTTACAAATACCAGACAATTAAAATGTCGTGCTGTGTGCTTGAATGTACTAACAGAACTTCCAAGAAGTCTAAAATGATAATATTATACATGTTAACCCCGTTCGCAGGTGTTTGTGTGCTTGGTAGCTTAGCTTGTTACTTATTAGCCAGCTAAGGACGTAGCCCTTTATGAATACATATACATTTTAGTTTATGATTCAGCCTTGGGTAAGACTTTTATAGTCTATGGCTATGACGCCCATAATGCTAAACGGGAGCAAATGTTAATAGGGGACCCAATTATCCCAGTGGTGGCCGCCGGAGCTACCGGAGCCGCAGGGGGCTAGCTCCAGCCGGCGTCCCGGAGCTAGCCCACTGTGGCTCCGTTAGGTCCGGGCGGTGGAGTCCGTCTTTTCTCAATGTGTGAATGACAAGCATTAAGAGTAACAAAATATAGCTAATTCTCTTGCAGATTGTCTCATTTGATTATGAATGTAACGTTTATATAGGGGAACTACACTGTTAGCAGTAACTTGGTAGGCATGTATTTCATGTTAGCTTAGCTTCTTAGCCTGAGCTAGCTCTGTTTACTTCCAGTTCGGAGGCAGCAGGTCCCGCCTCGGCTCCGCCTCTTTGCCCTTATTTGGAGCAGGCGGGATTAGACTCTGACGTCACAGTCGAGCCGTTAGTGGCCGACTCCGCCTACTAAGGGCTTCTCGGCAACTCTGCAGAATCCTATGGGTGACGTCACGGACACTACGTCCATTTATATATACAGTCTATGACATAACCTCAGGTTTAAGCAACAATTATATTATTGAAAACATCAACTAACCATAGGTGATGAAATTGCCATCACATAGTTGTCTAGTTTTGCCACATATCCACTAATGTGTGCCAATTTATACAGAATGCAATTGAAAATGTTGTGGAAATATTGTCTTCCATTTATAGTAACTACACCTATTGCTCTGTGTTTATTATAATTAAGACCCACAAGGTAGATGTGGAATGGTGGAAACAGAGGAGGAGAGGTGTATATGTTACACCAATCACAAAGCCTTTTGATTTCAAGAAATCTAAAGCAAAGAAGGTAAAGGAAAGGTTACTTCATTGATCACCATTTTTTACAAGTGATGCTATGTGTTTATATAATACAGATAATATAAAATGTTGACGTCAAGTATATTTGGGATTATCAGGTTATGAAGAAGATTCTCAACCCATCTCTGTCCACGTCCATCCTCAAAGAGGCACAGGAAAAACACAGAGACAGCTTTCCACAGCACACACCATCTCAGGTTAGTGCCTAACATTTTGCTGCATTAAATGTCCTTCAATTGTAAAGGATGACAGAATGGCTTTTTTCATTCTACTAGAAAGAACAAATAATTACAGTTCTTCTTTAAGAAGATCTCATGATGATCTTATGACATTTTTTTTATGTATCTTGTAACTTTTCCATGTGTAACATTTCTTGTCTCCAACTTTTGTGTTTACCATGACATGCTATCCCTCCCATCTCATTCTGAGGAACATGGACAAATAGTCAAATAGCTAATGTACATGTTTTATAATGGGGTGATGTTTGTATTTCATGGAATTATCTGTATTACATTGTTCACAGCTCAAGTCCCCCCACCAGTCAACATCAGTCATCACTGATGCACATGAACAGAAGCCCTCTCCAGAACATGTGACATCACAGATCAATTTTCTTAACAAAGCATTATAAAACCTGTACTGTAGATAAAAAAAAATATATATTTTAGGAATAATGTATTTTTTAAATTATTAACATTAATCCAGGCATGATACTACAATTAGACTGCATAATAACATAATTTTCAAAATTGCATTTAGATATTGACTTGCAACAAAGAAGTCATTGGCTAATTGGTCATTTTATTTTTCTTACATGGACTTTAAGTATATGTTCAGTGATAAAGGATGGACAGTATTACATATACATTTTTGAATGTATTCTGAATCACTTTGTTTACTGGTCATAACTTAATATGTCTGTTATATCTCTCACAGGCTCCGCCCTCTACTGGACTCTATGGGTACTCTCTTACCCCGCAAGGATTCTCCCACTGAGACTTCTATAGACGTAGCCGGCCCGGGCGGGCCTACCTGAATGCGCGCGCATCACACCGTATAAAAGGAGGCCTCGCCTCCTGACTATCATCCTTTTCTCTTCAGCAGCGGAAGTGATTTCACGAGAGACTGAGACGTTTGAAAGAAGAAGAAAGAGTTATCATACCTCCAGGGAGTCGCCACTGCTAGAGACCCGGGCCTGTCCTTCGTGCCCTGGTTGAAATAGCGGGCGCCGATCCCCACCACCTTGCTTCGAGTGGTTGGGGGACCAGGATATGGCCGAGGCGGTGCCATTCACGTTCGCCATTCCTTCCGGGTCTGGCGTCCATGGAAGTCCACCGCCCAAGGCTGTACTATCCCTGGATGATGATCGTGGCGGCGGGTGTGTGGGCTACTCACTTATTGCGAGAGATGCCCCCGCCTCACCAGGTCAGAGCGATTATTGGGCCGCAAGGCCGAATAAGTAGCTTGGGCCACGGGCCTTGCCCCAGGCAGGATATAGGGTCGCCCCTACTTCATCACAGGCCGCCACCGCTGCCCGCCGTGTGATGTCCCTGGGATATCACGCCGCGTGGCACTTTCCAAAGAGGATCGTGTTGATCTCCTGTGAGCCCCCGTGTTTACGGAAGGGCTCTTTGGATCGATCTCCTTGCTCACGGGATGAGGATTAGTCGCAGCGTAGCTGCTTCTTGCCCATTCCCAGAGGAAGAAACACTGTCCTACACTCCCCGCCCCTGCTGTAAACCCCAGTATAGGGAGCCAGCAGGTGGGCGTGTGCACGTGAGTGGAATAAACCGAGTGCTGTCAAAGCACTGTGCGGGTTCAAGAGACGCTATTGCTGGTGTGCTGTTGTCAGAAAACACACCTTGCCTAGTATAATGGCTCCGATTAATGCATGTCACCGTTGCAATGGGAAATACAGCGTTAATACGTGGGCGCGCGGCTCTCGTGAGAGTGGCCGCGGTGCGTTCAGGGACCCCCGCAGGAGAACGGTGGTTTACGTTTGTAAACTCTAGTTCTGGAGTGAGGTGTGTGTGTGTGGGAAAAATGCATTCAGTAAAGACTATTGCATTTATCCCAGAGTAAGAGTCATTTCTCTCCACAATTCCACTTTCTCCCATAATGTCCGTTTCAAAGAGACGGCATTGTGACGGCGCGCGCGGCCCCCCCTCCCCCGAGGGCGGGCCACGGTGCGTTCAAAGATCTCAGTAGAGAGGTGAGACGAAGGGAGAGGTGCAGGCACTAGTGCTGGGGGGAAACGATTATTTCGAAAACGATTAATCGGGCGATTATTTGATCGATTATTTTTCTGTTGTTCAATTCATAAAAAACGTAATGTAAAAAAAACGTAATGTAAAAAAAAAAATGTTCACGATACTGTGTCTCAGGGGATCTTAATATTTAACAAACTATTAATGTGTTATACCAGATTAACGGAAATAATCTCTGCTAACTGACGATACAAACCATGTTTACCAAAACAAAACACAAGTCTCATAAGAAGCATCTAAATGACCCATGAGCGAAAAATGCTAACGGACATTGGCACAGAACTCAAGATAAAAGTACCCTTATTACTTATCGTAGCTGCACATACAAGATATCCGATTAAAGCTGAGACTCCACAGATTATGTAGGTATATAGTATCATCACTGAGTGATCCGGACTCGCGACAGGGGAAGCAAATACAGTCATCACAACACGTACCTTTACAGAGCTTCTAGGGAGATCGTCTCACCACCGTAGCTGTCAATCTGATCAAAAGACGTGTTCAATGGCATTAAAATGAGAAAAAACGCGGCTGAATCGGTTAATCCATAGGTTTTTAACGTCTATGTATAAAAAAATTATTGAATTTATAATCCATAATTCCATTTTTATGTAAAAATCGGAGAGCAAATACTAGCTGCTAATGGTAGCCACCACAGCTAGCTGCCGCTTTAAATGTTCCAACATAGCCGTTGTGCTTGTGTGATATGCCAACTCCATTTGGCAAAGACTGCAAATGACAATATATTTGCGTTTTGGACTAACTTTAAAATATTCCCATGCTTTTGAAGACCTAGGGCGAGATGTTTTCGTTTGAGGGCTTCGTGCGCAATCCTGTGAGGAGGAGGTGGTAGCCGTTTCAGTGTTTACACACCCACGTGTGTGTAGCGACGTGTCGAGGCGGAAATATGTCGTCGACGATATTTTGAAGTCGACGCGTCGCTACAGCACTAGCAGGCACGGAGATCCCGTGCCCGCGGCGCCCTCCACCTCTTCGGCCCACCCCGTGGAACCGGCGTGCCGGCACTCACGGGGACGGGTTTTCCGTCTTTACGGATCTGGCTGGCGGGGGGAGAACATTTCTCCGCCCGGGACGAGAGGGCGAATCCCGCCTCCTCCCTGTATAATGCACAGATCACTATGTTTTCTAATAAGAATGAGGTTGATCTGTATCCAAATCTAAGTGTCTTTTGTTTCCACAAAGGCTACACTTAGGCCTACCCCAGTGAAATGATAGTGAACTGTTCATGAACTTGTCATGAAAAGTTCATGGAATATCAGTGAACCATATTCATGAACAGCTCATAAACAGCTCATAACAAAGTTGATGAACTGTTCATGAAATGGTCATGAACATTAAATGGCACTAGGGCAGTTCATGAACTACTCATGAAACTCCTGTGCTGGAATGGTTCATGAACAATTCATGGAATATGGTTTTAGGCAGGTTCATGAACAATTCATGAAATGGAGTTTTCAGTGAGTGTGTAGGGATATTCAGTTTTCAACCAAGAACATATCAAGAACTGTTCATAACAACTTCATGAACAGTTCATACCCAGTCACTGAATATAATTCAATGGCTGGCTATGAACTGTTCATGAACCATTGACTGTGGGTCAATTGGCAACCATAGAAAACAACAGTTATGTCAATCACAATGGAACTTTACTCTAATTAACAAACAAACAAACATACATGTATACAGGTGGAGCACTACAATTAATCCTATCACTATTTGAAGCAGTTCTTGACACTCAGCTGCACAAAAAATGTTGTTACGGGTCCCAAAAGCTTGGGTACCACAGCAACAATAAATGATTTCTGTAGAAAACAGAAAAGTGCAGCAGCAATAATTATACACAGGATCCGGTTGATCGTCTGGAATGCTTCTTATTCAAAATTCAAAGTACACAGTTACATTCAAATAGATGAACTTTACAAACATCACATTTCTCCATTTAAGTTATCTGTCTGTCACAGTCAATTACTGTATCTCAAGGAGAAATTCAACATAGTCAATATAAATTATTACATCACATTGCATTTAGCTGCTTTTATCCAAAGCGACTTACAATAAGTGCATTCGACCAACAAAATACAAACTTGAAGAAAACAGAATCATATAAGTACATCAGGTTTCATAGAGCAAAAACATTTCAAGTGCTACTCAACTGGCTTTAGGTAAGCCAGCCCTTTATTAGTATATAAGTGCTTTGTTAATAGTTCTATCGCTCGAAGTGGAGTCGAAAGAGATGAGTTTTCAGTCTGCGCCGGAAGGTGTGTAAGCTATCTGCTGTCCTGATGTCAATGGGGAGCTCATTCCACCATTTTGGAGCCAGGATAGCAAACCCACGTGTTTCTGCTGATGGGAACTTGGGTCCCCTTCGCAGCGAGGGTGCAGCGAGCCGTTTGGTTGATGCAGAGCGGAGCGGAGTGCACGTGCTGGGGTGTACGGTTTAACCATGTCCTGGATGTAGGAAGGGCCAGATCCATTCGCAGCATGGTACGCAAGTACCATTGTCTTGAAGTGGATTCTAGCAGTTACCGGAAGCCAGTGGAGGGAGCCGAGGAGCGGCGTGTTGTGGGAACATTTAGGAAGGTTGAAGACCAGACGAGCCGCTGCATTCTGGATGAGCTGCAGAGGTCGGATGGCACATGCAGGTAGACCAGCCAGGAGGGAGTTGCAGTAGTTTAGGCGTGAGATGATGAGAGACTGGACCAGAACCTGCGTCGCTTTCTGGGTCAGCTGGGGACGCATCCTCCTGATGTTGTAAAGCGTGTATCTGCAGCAGCTATGTTTGCAGTGAAGGACAGGTTGTTATCTATAAACACATAACGCTATCAAATAATACTTTCTATCAATATATCTATCTTTACCAAATATAACATATTATGGAGATCACAAAAATACACTGTCAATGTTAATAAACAAAAAACAAGGCAATGTGCCTGCAAGACTGCACTCAGGTAAACAAAACATATTACCCGTGCGCAGCAGCTAACCTGCCTGCGAGCCTTCGCTCAGGTCACATTTACCCAGGCGCGGCTGAAGCCCGCGAAAATGGCATCTATTGTTGCCGACAGTTTAGTATTTTTAAAATACCGTTACTATGTCAAACATGCTCAAAACCTTCTGACACACTCTCCTAAACATCTCCAACATCATATCTAATTCACACAAGTTAACATCGATCATTTTCATTATGTACTGACCTGTAGAAAACAGCAGCAATAATTATACACAGGATCCGGTTGATCGTCTGGATTGCTTCTGAGGAGGGGGCGGAAGTGTCCCCCCTAAGATAACCCAGATGTCACCGCTCACCTGCCAAAGGTTCCACCTTGGCGCTACTTACTCGTACTGCTTCTCAAACAGTACAGATAAACCATAAAATGATATGAATGTCACCAAAATAAATACAGATAATGTTCAGTTTCAAATTCACTATTGTTTTGTTTTAAGATTAAAAGTTTTAAAAAAGAAAGAAATGTTCAAATAGTAGATGAATATTCAAGAGGTCTTTAAAAACATCACACTGATCATCAAAAGTTCCAAAATATTCTGAACTTGCCACAATCATCCAAAATTCATGAAATGCTCATAGTCATGAAAAGTTCATGAAATGCTCATGCAAACTTTTTGGGGTTTTAATTATAATGTTGTGATTGGCTGGATCATGAAAAGTTCATAAATTGCTCATAAAAGTCTGTCATGAGCAAAACAGGAACTTTATATGAATGAACAATGTTCATACAAATTTCATGAACTGCTCTTTAAAATGGTTCATGAGCATTTTAAGAATTTTGGTTCATGAACATGACAAGTGAACATATAATGAGTTGTTCATGAATGTTTCATGAGAGTGCTCATGAACAGCTCATAAAGTCATGAACTCCATCTCGCAGGGGAACACACAATGTTAACCGTACAAATTCCCCATTCGCTGCCCCAGCTGTAGCTCCTGTAAAGGAGGTGGCTAATGGGCATGCGCAGAGAGGGATGAACCGCAGGGAGTGCTATCTAAAGGAGAGCGCTATGCGGGTACAGGGACATTATGGCCAGCGTATTGCTGTCAGAGAACCTGCCTAGAGCAGGGGTCTGCAACCTTTTTGACCAAAAGAGCCATTTCGCTTATTTTTCCAAAACATTTTTTTGTCTGGAGCCGCAACACATATTTCATAGTTTTTTATTGTTATATCAGACAAAAACTACAGTTTTTTGCATTTATTATGCTATTTATTACATGATATAAAACTGTTAACCTCTAATAAGAAACAAAGAACTCTTATAAGGAGAATTAAAAATAATACACAGGCCTACTTTAAAATAAATTAAACACAGCACTTGGGGATTCCTCTGCACATTTGAAGGGAAAAAAAATATTATTAAAATGGGCCCACTTTGAAATAAATAAAACATATAGCTGCACCCTAAAAAGAGTTAAAGGTAGGGTAGGTAAGAATGGAGAAACCAGCTCGAGTGCGCTAGAATTTGAAAATACACAACCGGAAAAAACACAACCTCTTCCTTCAGACTTCCTCACAGAGCCCCTCATCCAACACACACGAACGCGCACATGACCAATGAGGGCACGAGATAAGTTTGTGCACAGATGGAAGGCTGACAGGCAGGTAGGCCATCCAGTTATTTTAGCCGGGCTGAGGCAGATGATTGGTCGTGCTTTTTACAGCGCTACGGCTTCCACAGATACATTTTTGTATGTATTTATTGTCAAAGCATTTAATATATTCATTGCTATCGGGACGTTAAGAGCATTCCATGGAATATAACAAAAAGTGTTTTCTGAAATAAATTACATACCCCATTGAATTATGACTGACGATCGTCAGCTGTCTTCCTCTCCCTCGTAAAGGATGCACCACCGTCAGTGGTGGGCCTTCTCTGCTGGCCTAAACATCATCAGAATATAAATTTAATTTTGATATATTTTTTCCACAAATATGTATTAAATTATTCCCCATAGTCTATTATTTTCATTTCATAGCTTTCCTCTTGGTTGCGCTGCTTCCAGCCTCAGAACAAGATTTGGAGGGCTGGCCTTTATGTTAGAGCTTTTATCCAATCATATTTCAGCCATAATGTGTTGCCAGGGTCCAAGAAATCTGCCCTTAGGCCTTCAGAATCAACAGTGCGGGCGCCTGTAGCTTAAAGTGAACGGAAACAAAACTGTGGCGTTAACCAATCAGATTTTGAGTTGGCGACTACGGGCCAGCTAGCAGGCGTACGATGACGTCAGCACGTGCACGTCTTTTGATTGGATACGCACTATTGAGAGGCAGAGCTATGTAGAGCTAGCAAACTGAACTTGAATTTGAACGAGCTAATTTGTGTAGATTTCTACAAGCTGTTTTTTTTCAACCCACAATGGCTGAAGGAGGAGAAGAGATCGATTTGGTGGCAGATATAATTACAACGCCATTTTCAAGACGAACTTTTCAAGAAAAGCTACACATTGTGAGAAGAGAACGGCCAACCCCGACGCTAGCGAGCCTATCACAGCGGGGAAAGGGTTTGTCCGCCACTTTCAAATCACTAACTACGAGCGGTACCCCTGGCTCACAGCCTCCGAGAGGCACTGCAAATGGTACTGCTGGGAATGCCTGCTATTTGCAAATGATCGATTTGGTGTTTGGAGCCACACTGGATTTGCAAACTTGAGTTGTCTAACCAAGGCAGCAACGAGACACCAAAGCACGGCTGGGCACTTACAAGCAATGGTGCTTTTGAAAACCTTTGGGGACCTTTGGAGTGTATCTACAGCTCAACGAACAAGTGCGCCGGGAAAACGGAGCTCCACAACGAAAGGGTGAACAAAAATAGGGACTTATTGGTGGAACTGAAACGCACAGATAAACTGTACAACAGAGTCATTGAAGTCTTCTTGAGGAAAGAAAGGAGGATGGATTTTGTGTTCAAATAATCAGTTGTTTTGGTGAGTACAAAGCATTTTATTTTTTATTTTAATATATTTTTGTCATTTTATGTCGTTAATATTAAATCAATATTAACGAATTAATATATATGTAATTAAAATGACAAATATATAAAAAATAAATGTTTGATGCTTCTGCAAGAGATATAGAGATGTGTGTGGCGCACTGGCTCAGCTGTGCAGTAAAAGTACTCAAGGAGACTTGTTGAATTGTTTTGGTTTAACCTTTATCAAAGTGGACATTCAGGCTAGGAATACACTTTCACCACTGTCGCAAATATATCCTCATGAACAAATGCAAATTCATTGTTTGTTTTCTTTTATTTTCAGTGAATAGTTTGTGTCTTTATCGTCACGTTTCTTAAATGAAACTGCTTTGGGTGCGAAAATGCGCTGTTTAGTGAACAAACTTGTTAAAGCTCACATACTTTTGGTGGACTTAATACAACTTTGTAGACTAATGCCTTAAAAGCCCCTTTTATTTTTAAGTTTTGACAGTATCCAAGCGATCTTAAAGCTGGTAGTTTAACACTCTTAATTGTAAATGCGGATATATTGATTATAAATGCTTCGGAAATATTAATATAACTCTGTTGTACTTGACTATGTTAAGGTGATGCAACGCCCGGTTATACTGCGTTTCTGTCTAAATGTATAGTTTCTAGAGCCATGGCGTCATAATGATGCTATTAAGAGGTGGAATAATTCAGGTAGGACTGTGTCGGACATCACTGAAGGCCTAGGTGTGAAATGCACGGCCCGCCACTGACCACCGTTGACAACTTCTCTCTACATATCAGACATACCGGTAAACCAGCATCGTTTGCTGTGAAAGCAGATAACTCTGTCCACGCAGAATTAAATCCTGTGTTCCTCCGGTACTTTTCTTTGATTTATCCATAGTTCGCTCATCGAGCCGGGGGTTATTCGCCTCCAAGAAAAGGCGCTCGCGCGGGACCGGAGCAGGATGTGACGCATATTTTAGTTGACCTAATTAAAACCGTTGTTTTTTTTTATTTATGTGTCACAGTATCACCTCAAAATACAAGATACGAAACATTTTCAACCATGCAACAAAATATAAATACTTTTATTTTATTTCCTTATTTTTGTCTAAACTCAAGGGAGCCAGAGCAGAGGGCTTAAAGGGCCGCATGCGGCCCGTGGGCCGCGGGTTGCCGACCCCTGGCCTAGAGCAAAGACTCCAATGCAGTTTACCCGTAGTGGTAAAGGCTGCATTATGGCGGAGTCCGCACTCACACAAGAGCGCGTGGCGGTGCGTTCAGGGACCTTAGTAAAACACACTACGCCTATAAGGACTCCGATTAATGCTGTTTACCGTAGTGGTGAGAACAGCATTAGGGTGGAGCGCGCGCTCAGACAAGAGCGTGCAGCGGTGCGTTCAGGGTCCTCAGTAAATAATCGTCCCTTTCTGTGTCAACCCTCCAGGGGCAAATCTTCCCTTCGCAGGGAGTTTTTGCGGTGGAACGGGTCACCAGAGAGCTTCATAGCTGCTGCCCCACAGCTGAGGGCCTGTCCATTAACACAAGGTTCTGGGGAATGGAAACTCAGCTGTGTGCTAACAAGGTGGAGGGACAGGAGGACGCAGCGTCCCACTGTACCACATGTCTATACACTGTACACTCACCTCTTTTTATGGGCATGCAAGAGGTAAATCTGTTCTTCCAGGAGGCGGCCCCACAGCTGAGGGCATGCCCTTTAACACAGTGTTATGGGGAATGGAAACTCAGCTGTGTACTATCAAGGTGGATGGACAGGACGCTGAAACGGGGCTATTCACTCCAGTTCTGCAGCGTCCCACCCCCTTTTATAGGCATGCGAGAGGTGAAGCAATCCTCTCGAGAGGGGATGAGTTTCCTCTCAGCAGAGATTCAGGCTCTGGTGCAGAAACAGGCTGTGTCTGTTGTGCACCCTCAGCGCAGGGAAGAGGGTCTTTATTCCATATACTTCCTGGTTCCCAAGAAGATAGGGGAATTCAGACCTATTCTAGATCTCCGCGGCCTGAATCGCCACATTTCCCGCAGGAAATTCTGCATGCTAACTATGAAACAGTTACTGGGGCTGGTGCAGCCAGGCGATTGGTTCACCACCATCGACCTGAAAGACGCGTACTTTCATGTAGAAATTGCTCCAAAGCACAGAAAGTATCTGCGTTTTGCCTTCCAGGGAATAGCCTACGAGTACAACAGGCTGCCGTTCGGCTATTCCCTATCCCCACGCACATTCAGCAAATGTGTGGCCACAGCGCTTCAACCGCTGCGCGCACACGGCATGAGAGTTTTCTTTTACATAGACGACCTCATAGTCATGGCTGGGTCATGGGAACAGGCAATGTTTTGCACAGCACAATTGATCACACACCTAACCAGATTAGGCTTCGCGATCAATTGGAAAAAGAGCACCCCCATACCTCACCAACGGGCGTTGTATTTGGGTGTGGTGCTCGATGCAGGCACGTTGCGCGCCACCCTGTCAGAGAGCAGACGTGCGTCCCTTCTTCAGGGGGTACAGAGACTGCGACAGGGACCATACCCCCCTCAGTGAGGGGCAACCTCCGGTTTTGGGGGTCCCCGGATCACCTCCGGAGGGGGTCTCCACTGGGACGGGTGACCTCCTACATCACAGTGTTCACGGATGCATCCGGAACAGGATGGGGAGGGACCTGCCTGAAGAGGGCTATAGGTGGGCGCTGGGCTCTAACAGAGTCTCGACACAGCAACCTCCTAGAGCTACGGGCGGTAGTGTTGGTCCTCCAGCATTTCATGCCCCTAATTCAGGGGAGACATGTAATGGTCAGGAGCGACAACAGCACCACAGTGGCTTATATCAACAAGCAGGGCGGAGTTCGATCCGCCGCCTTGTTGACCACAGCGGAGGAACTGTGGTTATGGGCTTCAGAGGTGGTGTTATCTCTGAGAGCCCTCCACATCCCAGGACTGGAGAACAGGGGGGCCGACCTCATGTCGAGGGGCAGCCCCCTGCCAGGCGAGTGGGTGCTTCACCCGAAGGTGGTGAAGCAGATCTGGGCCCAGTTCGGGAGAGCGGAAGTGGATCTGTTCGCCAGCCGGCGAAACAGCCACTGTGCCCTGTGGTTCTCCGTGGCTCGGAGCGACGACCCACCCTTGTGGGTGGACGCGTTTGCACACGAGCCATGGCCAAGGAAGCTGCTATACGCCTTTCCACCGCTGCGTCTCATTCTCCCCCTCCTGAGGAGAGTGTATTATATATCACTCTCCTCTGCTGCTGAAACCCTGATTCATCACTTCACGACTCGACTACTGCAATAGCATCCTCTACGGCAGTGATTCTCAAACTTTTTGAGTACCCCCTGATCAGCGCAAAAACTATTTGTTAGGGAAGAAATGCCTATATAAAGAGGTACAGTGCTGCACCATCAGAGTCTGATTTATTAAAACAACAACATTGTAACTGAGAAACACTTAAATGCTACATTTCAAATGTTTAGAATCCATCACTAAATTCATGGCAAACCAATTTTAACATCATGCAATAACACTGAGACGACATTAGTTGCATTGAACTGATCTTTTTAATAAGTTGTACTTACAATGTAGTGAGAAACATGGGCTTGTGCTTCACTGAGGACCTTTGTCATTCTGACAGGGAGGCAAACTACAGTTATTACACTTCGCGTTTTGAAATATGTGTAACTGTTAATATAAAACCCACACCGCTCAAACTTTTTTTTTTTTCATTAACATAAAATAAATCTCACGTACCCCCTGCAGTACTCCAATGTACCCCTAGGGGTCTGCGTACCCCCATTCGAGAACCACTGCTCTACGGCAGGGGTATTCAACAAAAATTCAACGAGGTCCAGTTAGAGAAAATTTCCCCATGCAAAAGTCCGGAACATCAAAATCTCTAACTTGCTTTATGAATTAGTGTGATATATATTGAAGTAGCCTGTAGCTTTATCAACGTCTGCATGTAATCAACAACTGACTGCCAATCAAATAAAGAAAGTTGTTTACAATTCAAAAACAACAATATTGTCAATTAACATTGAACTATAGAGATATACACAGTGTTCGAATTACCCATTTGCTTTCGGGGGACCCCTATTTATTTATTTGTTTGGCAATCATATAGGCAGATCTGAAAGATGTATATGTTTCCTGCATTAGATCAATATTGATTGCCAATAGGCCTACCTTGTTTGGTAGGACATATTTTTTCTCGATCGCTTTTTTGTGTGCCTGGCTCTTAGTGCTTATCAATCTTTTTCCGCAGGTTATTCTGTTGATCACAGCTGACTTGTTTTTCGTTTCGCCATTATTTTTTATTACAAAGCCAGAGTTAAAAAAAATATCAGTATAAAAATATCAAATACCGCGCCAGCATCGCCTGCCGTAACCATAGCAACGTAAGTAGCGTAAAGAATGCAGCGCCGCCACGTACAGATGGCAACACCCAGAAATATTCACATATATAAAACAAATATTCAGAAACTGGATATGTGTAATGTTCCTCTTTGGATGCATTTAAAAAATAAAATGGAGAAAATAAATAAAATTGCTTTTGAAAATGTGTGCATCTTAAAGTGCTTAATTTTAGATAAATAAAATAAAGTGTCGCAGCAGCTTGAGTTTCCCTTTTTCTTTGGTAACCGTTTCACATCATGACTTAACAGTTTCAGACGATTATAGAACATATCAGTCTTTACACATCAGAACAATTGAACAGTTTAAACGTTCTCTTTCTTTCCCTCTTATATTGCAGTCCCTCACTCACTTTGTTTTATTCAGTAAAACACAAAGCTTGAGCTTGTCCAGGCAGGAGTTTAAATCTGGGCTGAAATGGTGTCAGGGCCATTCTCATACACACATGCAGGTGCTCATTGGTTAGCCTGCGCTGGAACGATATTTAGTTTTAATCTTGATCCTGGTGGAATGATCATATCGGGCTCTGAGACTGCTTATTTTGTGTGACCTCAGTTCTGACTTGAGAGGGAATGTTTGGTCAAACACTTGTGTTTTGTCTCATAGTGGCGTTTTGTCTCTTTTAATGAGCGCCACGGTCTCTGAACAGATGATACACACTGGTTCTGTGCTCCCAGTGGGCAGGATGAACATGAATGAGTGAATGAATTAACCACTCAGGGTTAAAAGCTCTGTTCTCACTGTCCACGTTCCTCTTCTTGGAGAGCGCTATGTGTAATTATTTGTCTCTCCCTGTCTGCCGCTAACGCCTGTTCACTCTCCTCTCCGTCTTCTCTCCCTGTATCACTAATTATTCTCTTCACTCACTTTGCTCTCTGCCGCGCTCTCGTCTCTTCTTCTGTGTTTCTCTCCCTGTATCGCTCACTCGTCTCTTTCGCCCCCTGTCGGCGGCGGCGGCGCCCCGTCAAAATTGAAATCCCCTATTAATGTATTGATTATAGGTCCGGGTCCGTATAGGTCGGTGTCTGGGTCCGGATCCGGACTGCGGTCCGCCTGTTGCCGACCCCTGCTCTACGGCATACCATCCAACCTCCTCAATAAACTCCAACATATCCAGAACTCTGCTGCCCGCATCCTCACCCACACCCGCTCCCGAGACCACATCACTCCCGTCCTCCAGAACCTCCACTGGCTCCCCTTCCGTAAAATAATCGACTTCAAAGTCCTCCTCATTACTCACAAAGCCCTCAACAACCAGCCCCCCCCCTACCTCACATACCTACTGCACCACCACACCCCCCCTGCCTCACAGACCTGCTGCACCACCAAACCCCTTCCCGCTGCCTCCGCTCATCAGAAGCCAACCTCCTATCCATCCCCACCGGCATCAATCACCGGACCTGGGGGGACAGAGCCTTCTCCGTCGCTGCCCCCTCCCTCTGACCTCACCACCTTCAAAACTCTCACACAAACTCACCTCTTCAATCTGGCTTTTAATGTGTCATTGTTTTTGTATTATTTGACTTTAACTTTATGAATTTATTTGTTGTTCTTTTCACTATATCTGTAAAGCGTCTTTGAGCACCTGTAAAAGCGCAAACAAAATAAATCTATATATATATATATGTTCAGACCACATGACAGCTTCAGCCAACAATAAAACAAGCACATTTTTCAGATTTTGTTTCCATCATTTCAAAAACGAATTTGTCAAAATAACTATTTGTCCCCCTCACCCAATGGCACCAGAGCAACCGTTTCATCACATCCCAGAATCCCCTGCTGATTGCCACACGTTCGTATATTCCAATGTACTATGTATGTATGTACAGTACTTGAGGAAATGTACTTGGTTACTTCCCACCTCTGGAGAGGGATAGAGAGTGATAGAGAAGGATAGAGCAGAGGAGGAGATGAGAGTGAAAAAAGTGGATAAAACCAAGGTAATGCTCTTTTCAAAAGCAAAAAAGACACCAGAGCCTGTTTTAGATATTGTAACTACGCAAGGAACAAAACTTGAAGTTGTTGCCTGTTACAAATACCTTGGTATCTGGCTTGATGATTGTCTCTCTTTTAAACTTCATGTCAATAACCTGCTAAAAATACTGAGGGTTAGGCTAGGGTTCTTCTACAGGAACAAGTCCTGTTTCTCGCTTGAGGCCAGGAAAAGTCACTGTGACCTTTTGACCTGTGCTGGACTATGGGGATCTGGTCTATATGAATGCACCTGCCCATTGCCTGGTCAAGTTAGATGCTGCGTATCACAGTGCACTGAGATATGTGACAAACTGTAAAGCATTAACCCATCACTGTACCCTGTATGCAAGGGCTGGTTTGCTTTCACTAACTGTACGGAGGCTCAGTCACTGGTACATTTTTATATACAAAGCCATGCTAGGGAAACTTCCATCTTATATCTGCTCCCTGATCTCTCGGAGAATTGTAAGTGGCTACTGCCTGAGATCGAATGCTGTGGTTTTATTAAATGTGCCAACTGCTAGGACTGTCTTAGGGAAGACAGCTTTTAGATGCAGCTCCTCTGTCTTGGAATAGTCTGCAAATTAAATGGAAACTGAACAATCTGGTGCCACTAAATGTTTTTAAAGCTCGGTTGGATGCTACTCAATCGGAAGCTATTGGTACCTGTTTATGTGGATAATTATGTAAATGATGCTGTATGATGTCCTTTTGTTGTTCTGTTTATGCTTTTATGTTTCATGTGGAACTACTTGAGCAGGTCTCCCTTGGAAAAGAGATCAATGATCTCAATGGGATTTTATCTGTATAAATAAAGGTTTGAAATGAAATGAAATGAGTGAAAGAGGAGCGATCAGAGGGATGATACAGTGAGAGACGAGGAGGAGAGGAAAGCTGGGCACTGAGGCTTCACTAATTGCCACTCAGGAGAAGGGGGGGTGGGGGATCTGTTATTTGAATCTCTGTTCCCGCCTCCCCCCTGCCACTGTCTGGACCAGAGCAGAACAAGCTGTTCTTCTTAAGGGAGGAGAAGTGTGCGGTGTCATCAGGTCAGGAGGACCGCTCCAAGAACAGGCTGCGAGGAGTGGGTGTGTGTGTGTGTGACGTTGTCGATGTATTGCAACAAAAAGCAGACCCCTCCCCCATACCTCCCAAACAACCCTGATGAATTTCATTAAGCCATCTCTTCTTCTTTTTATGTGAATGATTATTTGTTGCTTCCATCTTCCATCTAGTACCTCGTTAAGGACAAGAAATAAAAGAAAAAAGATCAAATCCTCAGTAGAACAGAGGAAAATCTGAGACTTCATCACAGTGCTCGATTAGAACTGTGTAATGACATCAAGTAATGAGTCTGGCGCACAGTCTGCCTGATTTGTTACCATGGCAAAGAAATAATTTGATTGAATATTTCAGTTGGAGTCGTGTTGGTGAGAACAATTTCCTCAGCCTCATCTACTGTTCACATGTTGAGCCAGAATCTGTTAAACATGTGGAATGATTGTGTCTGACAAATAACTCGTATTTTCCAGGTTTGTATCACGGCCTATTTATTTTTCAGGTTTATTTTGAAATGTTTTACTTCCTGTCTTTAGTTACCCTTGTGTGTTTAGTCCTGTCTTCCGCTGAGTTCCTTGTTGGTTCGTCGGCGGCTCCATGGTCGTTCACTCGGTTTGATCCCCAGTCTTGCTCTCAGTTTCCCCTCGGCTGCCCTCCCTGCGCTCCTAAATCTTCCCGGTTTGTTTCCAGGTTTTTTTTTTGCCACTTTTCTTTTGTTTCACCTTGCCTGCCCAGTTTGTTCACTTTATTTAGGAACAGCTTTGAATTGAATAAAGATCGCTTTTGGTTATACTCCCATACCTGCCTCCCCTGTTTGTACTGCTTTTGGGTCCGCACTCTTGCCATCCCTGACAGTTTTAGCTGGACAGATTACAGATGCCTGAGGTTGGTGTCATGTCGTCCTGGAACTTTCCAATCAACTAATTTTCAAAGATTGAGCATCCATAATAACCATGAAGCTGAATCAGTGTGTTACATTTGAGCACCTCCCAACTTATATTTAGTCATTTTAGTAAGACTACAACAAATCATAGTAAATGAGTCCAGTTTATGTTGAATTTGTACACGTTTACAGTATTCTATATTGTGTAAGTCCTGCATACGTACTGTCAACACATTCTCACTCCCAACTCGTCCTATAGTGACATTATGTCAGGATCCCTTGGCATCACTATCAAACACAGTGCCCTATAGCAATGATCAGGGAGTCCCATTGACTTGCATAGTATGGTGGCTGAGAGGTGAAGTGTGAAACACTTTAACAAAGCTTGAGACAAATAAACATTTATAAAACAAATTTATATTTTCTAAAACAAAATTAAATTAGCAAAACACTTTTAGCAAAGAAAAAACGATTTAACATTAACAAAAACAAATTAACAAGATGCGAAACACTTTTACAAAGCTAGAGACACATTTCTCACTTTAACATTTCCGAAACACTTTAACAAACTAATCAAACCGGAACGGGAATGCCCATCATACCAGAAGTGACGTGCAAGTGATTGACACAAACTTAAGTTTGTTTTGGCGGATAGACTATGGACGGTACGAGTGTGTTTATGGTCGTTAAACATGTTTTGTCCGTTCTGTGGAAACCACCTGGGCCAAGTGACATGGTTTTGCTCATCACGATATACTTTCTCGTGCACAAGAGATACGTTCTCGTGCACACAAGAAAGTTACAGGTTCGCCAAGTAGGAAGTGGAGCTGTGCCTTTTACACACAGCCTTCGCTGTGTTTACCTTCATTACAGCTAAAGAGCGACTGCAGGCTGCTTCGTTATAGCCACACACACCTCTACACACACACACACACACACAGAACTGCCTGATTATTCCCCCTATTACTCGTTTTATGAAGGAGATGTCCGGTCCACAAGGCGCATGACGTGTGTGTTTGTGCTCAGCTCCGCTCTGTGTGTGTGTTCGGTGTGTTTGTGTATGTCCGACACCGGCATTTGTTTTCAAATAATAATAATAATACATTTTATTTCTATAGCGCTTTTCTTGAACCCAAAGAGGCTTTACATTTGGGAGGGAGGGTAGACAAACAAAACCAAAAAGAAACAAAGAAACAAAACAGAAAAGCAGTCAGAAGGAAGTTGGTTTTTAATGACTGATTTTAAATGCCATTTTCGTAATGTCTTTCATTTTTTGCAAAGCACTTTGAATTGCCGTGTGTTGATTTCGTCTTTATTATTATTATTAATAAGAAGATATTATTAAGATAAGATGTTACTTTATTGATTGAACATTTTAGTTTAGAATGTGCTGTCCCACGGTAATTCAAAAGGCTCACAGGTCACATTCCGACCGTTATTTAAAACAATAGGTGCTTTCACACCGTCGACAGTTTGATTTGTATAGAGGGAGCTGTGTGGCTGAATGGCCAGCGATTAGGTGTGGTACATTTATCATAGGTGATCAGAGCTGCCGTCAGATTTCATTTAAAAAACAGGTCTGATTTTAAGACTATTTCTGCACTCATAAAGAATGATAAGAATAAGAATAATGCGTATTGAACTGGTTTCATTCATTAGTGAGTTTATTTAACACTAGAACCGAGGAACAAAAGTCTGCGTTTAAATTGTGTGTGTGTGTGGAGAATATTGTCATTGTTGAAGGCTTTTAGAGAAGGGTGAATTATAAGCCTGAATTATATAACATGTTATACCTAAAACATAAAAGCCACAATAAATAAATCACAATTATTCTAGTTCTTTTTACCTCCCGTATTGCTTTCAACCCACCAGCTTGTATGGCGTTGTTACGTCACTAACTGTAAGCTTACTTATTGTAAGTCGCTTTGGATAAAAGCGTCAGCTAAATGCAATGTAATGTAATGTAAGCTTGTCACTCAGAGTAACCTACAGTTAATTTAGCTGCTGGAGAAGAAAGATCAGGGGGGGGGAGAGAGCTGTGGTTGATGGGCCATTAGTTGTGTAAATACACAGCTGAGAGCTGCCGTTTCATTCAGACGGTTTAAAAAACGGTAACAACAGACTATTTTTCTCAGCGGATGCATGTCAATTTAAATCAATACAACTATTTTTTTAATCAATAAAAACATTTTCTAAATCCATAAAAGCATTTCAATTAATATTGGGAGTCATGACGTTACTTTGTTGCCTGGACGCTGCAATCATGTTGCACTATCCGTGCTGAGTGTGCTGACTTTTCGTACAATGTCCCACTGTCTGGCTTCCTGCATAAAGTCAAGTGCTCGGCGCAGTTGTGGCGAAATGTCGCTCCTGTTTTAATTTAAACAGCTCCTTATATCCGTTAGCTCAGCTAGCTAGCACCAGATGCTAACAACAACAATACACGTAAGGTCTCTCTCTCGCTCGGGCCACACATACACACACCCTCCCGGTCCTCCCAATAGCCAGTCGGTGCCTGCCGGTGAGCGTGGAAGTGTGGTCTGCCACAAGCGGGCGGCAGGAGTGGGGCTGTCAGCATCAGCTTGTAGATGGTATTTTAAACTCGATGCGCTCTGAAACTACGGGGCGGCCGAGGAAAAAAAATACATATGCGTTAATGGCGTTAAAATAATTAGTGGCATTAATTTTTTTAATTAACGCGTTAACTTGACAGTCCTAGAAATAATATGATTAAATGACATCAGCTATATATAATGTCAAATTACTGGGGGCTAAAGGAACAGCTTGATCGTATTTACCTGGCCATGGTCCACTTTATTTCATCGCCGACGGTGATCTCCAAAAAATGGTTAAAGTAAAAAAGTAAATGTAAAGTTTCTGGATCATTTTCCGCTGAGTTAGCTTGTAAGCTCATTTGCTATCAGGCTGCTGGAGCAGCGCAACAGAAGTGCTCCGTAGGCTAGACCATCTCATTTCTACGTGGGCTGCATCCTTCGTGGACCGCGTAGGCTGCGTCCTCCGAAGGATGCAGCCCCTGAATTGAGACACAGCCTAAACCTTTTGGTCACTGGTGTATCATTCTATCAATACTTTTGGGGACATTTTACACACACCTTACCCAAACCTAATCGGGGACGTCCAACCAAGTCAAACCTTTGGTCACTGGTGTATCATTCGATCAATACTTTTGGGGACTTTTCACACACACCTTACTCAAAGCTAATTGGGGACGTCAAACCTTTGGTCACTGGTGTATCATTCCATCAATACTTTTGTGGACATTTTACACACACCTTACCCAAACCTAATCGGGGACGTCCATCCCAGTCAAACCTGTGGTCACTGGTGTATCATTCTATCAATACTTTTGGGGACATTTTACACACACCTTACCCAAACCTAATTGGGGACGTCCATCCCAGTCAAACCTTTGGTCACTGGTGTATCATTCGATCAATACTTTTGGGGACTTTTCACACACACCTTACTCAAAGCTAATTGGGGACGTTCACCCAAGTGAAGCCTTTCTTCACTAGTAAATCAATACCTTTAGGGTTGACTAACAGAATATTTGGGGGAACTCCCCACCACAGTAAATCGTCTTACCAATGAGGCTCAGTCATTTGCATTGAAGGGTACGCTTCGAAACCAAAGGAGTTAGTGAAAACCATAAATTATTCCTTCTTTTTTCAGTCGCCCAATGAACATGCCGTCCGATATGAGTACCGTCTCAGGTAAAGAAGTGCAAGTATTGGATATGTGGTCTGCTTTACAGATGTAGCGCTTCATTTCAGACGCCTATCCGTGCGGGTCCGTGATCGGTACGGGGTGGGCCCCTGCTGAAAAGGAACTTGAAACGCCCCCTTGATAAATACATTTAATTATAATGAAACCAGCTGCAATGGATCATGGATCCACCAGGGAGAGCCGTGAAAAGCTGCCAACCTGGAACTCATGTGAAATAAACAGCTGATCTACAGGTATCTCATATAGCGGATATTTGTTAAGAGCCATATGTCACGGATAGGATCATATTCTGTGCTAAATAAGAGACATGTAATCATTTAATAAACATCACCATGTTTTTATTTAACAAAATAATGTTTAATTCACGTTGGCGCAAGTACAAAACCATCGCTATGTTTTTAGATCAGGAAATGTATCCAGGCTCAAACAAACGATTTTCAATCATCATCCTAACGATCATTTAATGTATCATATGTTCGCGAGTTGAAATGAATGCACTACATTTAATCCACGTGAGTTTACGACAACAAAAATAATCGCTTTGTTTTTATATCACATCCGACCGGAGGATAATGCAGCGGCTCTCACTACCGATCATCCTAATCCCATGGGCAGGGCCGCCTTAATGCACGGGCTGACCTGGGCTGAAGCCCAGGGGCCTATCATGAGCCAATAAAAAAGTTTTAAAAAAAAATGTAATTAAAAAAAAAAAAAAAATTATTTCGGATGTTTTTAAAAAACATTTAAACAAACAAAGTCTTGGCTTTCAGAATATGAAACTTTTATTTCCAAAATCACACGATAAATACATTTTTGAAGCTTGTAAAGGGAAGATGACAGCTCTCACTCGCCACTCACTCCCCCTCTCTCCGGCTGAAATTATGAATGTAAGGCGTATAGTAATCATAGATAACACGGCAGGGTCCGTTACAGTTTATTTTCATCTATTATTCAAATAAACAAAGTCTTGGCTTTCAGAATATTAAACTTGTTTCGGCAAATTCAGATGATAAATACAACGTTGAAGCTTCGGCATAATTACAAGCGGAGAACGGAGTAACTTGACGTCACAGCAGGCATAACAACAGCCGGTGTTTCTCGTGAGTGTTTTCCCCGGGAAACAAACTCAATACACACAAATGCAAAAATACACAAACACAGACACACACTTGTGAGCTTCCCCCAGACCAGTAATCCAAACGAAAATATCTTCCCTCCGTAGTATTTTGATCATTTGCTCCACTAATCAATCAGATCGATGGATTCCAGAGATGACTCCGAAGCAGTCAGTGGGCACCACTTAACAGCCAATCAGAATGAGAATATGTTTCACATGTGACTTACATTATTCAAATTGCGAGAGATTGAGTGACAGATGAAGGTTGTTTAGGAGAAAAAGTTTGAGAAGAAAAAGTTTGAGAGTGGCGCTCGGGAAAGGAAATTGTTGAGGGAAAAGGAGTTTCAAGACAAGCAGCTATTACAAAAAATGCCGAAGCTTCCAGGTTATTTTAAACCTGTAGGCCAGGATGAGGAGGAAGAACAGATGAGTTCTGTACCGAGCGGCAGCGGTGCCGGCCGCGGGGCCTCGGAGCCAAGTAGGCCGCCTGGTTCTGATAGCGATGGAGTAACGGGAGAGGAAAAACAGACAGGAGGGACATTATCTGTTGGAGGAGATGAGAGGACGACGAGGACTTGCTACGTGGAGGGGAGCCAACGGCAACCGGACAAATACATGAGGGAGGCCCGATACGTCACTCATCTGGAGGAGAGGACCAGGCGCGCGCAGAGCAGAGTGGAGAAGTGCGATCACAGAGCCTGCCGAGGCTATAAATGACTTTGATTTGTTGTTTAAATAGGGGGCCTACAAAACCAGCCCCAGGGCCTGATGGCAGGTTAAGGCGGGCCTGCCCACGGGCAAACAATAATATGTACAGTGTTAATAGTTTACTGTATTATTAGTGTCTAATATTACTGGGGATTTCAGAATGGTACTGGATTTTGATTTATTGTTGTTTATTGTATCGGCTTCATATGAAGCCGATACAATAAATCAAAATCCAATATATATTATAATATATAATATATTCCCGAAGTCTGAAATGCAAAAATGTCCCACATTAGGGCAATTCACCCTACATTTAATCATTCAAACAAAATCATATTTCGTTTATTTTTAACGAAATAAATGTGGTTTAATCCACATAATTTACTGTGTTAATTGTTTACTGTAGTATTGTGCACATTACTTTTCGCTGCTTGTTGCACCTGGTTAGAAGCTAAACTGTATTTCGTTGTTTCAGTAGGCCTACCTGCAATATGTGCAATAACAATAAAGTTGAATCTAGTCTTGAGCAGGAACAAATATATTTAGGCTACTTAGTACATATCTGACATAAACGATTAAACACATTTGTGCATTCTTTAAACCGAGTCAAGCCGAGTCCGGAGGTGGCGGCACATTAAAGTGTGCACCTGATTGTTTAACTTGAAGGTGCCTGATGACATTTAATCATTCAAAAAAAAGTATAAATAAAATAAAAAGAGGAAACAATTTTCAAGTTCAGTTTTCAACGTTTTATTTAAAATAACTGACATAACAGACACCATACTGTAGGCCTATCTGCTGCGGAAACCAGGACTAGCTATTTTGGGATCTGTTTTTCGGGGGCTCCTCAGTCTCTCATTTACCCGGCTCCTGATCTTATGTCACTGGTCAATGTTCAGATTTGGGAACCAATTGGAAACATAGGACTCAATCTTTTTCAACCTCTTGATGGGAAAAAAGGAAGGTGTAAATGGTTGAATGATGAATAAACAGTGAGGAGGGGTACAGTATGAATACACTAGATAATATACACAGCAGCCCAGCCTGTGAGCAGTATGAACACCAATGAGCGCTCAGCTCGAGATACCAGCGAGTCGAGAGAGAGAATGATATCTGCATTTTCTCTTTTGGTTTGATTAGGACACATCCTGGGGATTGTGTTTACAAACATTGACCAGACCGTTCACCAGCCCCCACCCCCCATGTTGCCTATGCTGTCCTGTGTTGCGAACTCTTTGTTTAAAACGAATTGGCCATCGGAATGAGTGGAGGAATTCTCCCAAGGGTCACATTCCACAGCTCTCCCCCCCCCACTCCTGTGATCTCCCATCCCCCAATCTGTAGGTTTTTGTTTGCATATTATATATTATATTTACAGCCCTTAAGATACACTTTTATGTTTAACAGCTGACCACCATGACATACTTTGTTTCGCATGAGAGCAAAATATATAAATATGAGCATTCAATTATATGAATATGAGAACAAAATGCATGAATGTGTGAGTGACAATATCTGAATGTGTGCATTGAAATATGAATATGAGAGCAAAATGTATGAATGTGTGAGTGTAAATATATACGTGTGTGAGAGTGAAAATGTATGTATGTAAAAAGAGAATATATGTGTGTAATCCTCCATTCGCTTAGTCTACATCCATTCTCATTCTTTTTCTCTATTTTCCTGTTGCGTATCAAGTGCGAGTGAAAATATGCTGCATTTTGAAGGTCCGATAGTCCACCATTTCCACCGGAAATATCAAACATTTAATAAAAGTGAAAAACAATGAACAAGACTTAACGTATTCATCATAATTAATTATATTTATTTCGTTTGGCTGTAGGAATTTGACTTTGTTTAGAGCAGTGATCTTCTACTATATGAACATTTTGGACCCAAAATCACAAAAAAAAATGTAAAAACAGATTTTGAAAATGATATTATTTTTCATTTTTCATATAGGTAACACAAACATACACAACGAAACCATTTAAAAGCTGGACATATATACATGGGATGTGACTATGATAATGTGAAAGTTTGATTGAGGTAGCATGGGATTTCATTCTGATAAGGCAAAAGTGTTATTATAAATATAATACAAATATATATATATATATATATATATATATATATATATATACACATTATGTACAAAAATCAGTTTTTTCTGTCTTTATCTGTGCCACTACGACACAGAGGGCAACATCACAGGTTCCTCCTGCTCCATGTCAAAAAACAAGCTTAAAGCTTGACTGACGTTCAGAGTTCTCTTCATCATAGTTGAATCTTCAAAACTCTAAATCTATCTAACTATATCTAAATAATCAATGTTTGTCTGTCAATTTACTTCAATCGCAGTCTTCCGCCGTCTCTCTTCGTCTCCCGCCGCCTGTCTTTGTATATCTTCGTCTCTCTCCATTTCCCGCCGTCTCTCTTCGGTTCCCACCGTCCCTCTTCGTCTATTTTCGTCTCGTTTCGTTTCATATCACTCCGTTTACCTGATTACCTCACCCCCTCCCTGGTAAATACATCCTGTTGAGCAGAATCTACAGTTTCCAGTATTTTCCGTTTCGTAAAATGATAAAATACGACGAAGATATTAAAATTAGAGCCGGGACTCGATTAAAAAAATTAATCTAATTAATTAGAGGCTTTGTAATTAATTAATCGAAATTAATCGCATTTTTAATCAAATATACATATTTGACCTGAGAACAGTGAGAAGCAATTTTCACATGTATTTTACTCCAAGTGGTCTACAGTCGAGTGCAATGCAGTGAGCCAGGGAGTTGGTTATTTTCTCAGACGTGGACTTACTTATCCTGGCCCTGAAACCAGTCATCTGGTTGAGTGTGGGTTGGGTCAGGGTGTGGTTCCTTGCACTCGGAGTCGGGCTAACGTCCACGCTAGCTGCTACATGCTTTGCATTTAGGTGATACTTTAGGCTTGATGTGCTGCGGTGATATGCAAATTCTTTTTTGCATAATTTGCACACAACCGTGCTCTTGTCGACGCTTCCATCCGTCCGTTTTTTAAAACAACATTTCCCATCCACGGGGCCGACCAAAGCGGTCTCATCAGCTTGTTCGTTCATGTTTGACTATTGTTCACCGTGGTTTGTTGTTGTTTGAAGTCCCATGCTGAAGTCATGAACGTTAGTTGGTGCTCCAGTATAATCGGTACGCTTGAAACTCATCCAGTGAGAAACGTTCCGCTGTGCAAAAATAAGTGCGATTAAAATGCGTACATTTTTTTAACGCGGTTTTTTTTTTGTGTAATTAATTCATCTTAATTAACGCGTTAAAGTCCCGGCCCTAATTAAAATATGTGCTTCCATTATTCATACTTCTGAAATATATCTGTATTAACTTTATATCATCGTATGTCCGTGTGTATTGGGTCTTTTTGCATGAAACAAAGACTGGCATATAGTTTCAAGCCAGTACTTTCGACAGAAATACACATATACATCCTGTTGAGCAGGATCTACAGTTTCCAGTATTTTCCGTTTCGTAAAATGATCAAATACGGCGAAGATATTCAAATATGTGCTTCCATTTTTCATACTTTTGAAATGTATTAACTTTATATCATCATATCTCCGTGTTTACTGGGTCTTGGGTTTTGCATGAAACAAAGACTGGGATATAGTTTCAAGCCAGTACTTTCGACAGAAACACACGGCAATGTTGTCCGGACTGTTGTTTTTATGCGGCACCGGCTTGAACAGGTCATGTGACATATTCACGCCAGCGTGACGGTCGACTCCAAAGGGTTAATATTAAATACATATAAGTATTTTTAAAACTTGTATTTAGAAATACTCTGTTGTAATTATTGATGCATACATGTGTTCATCCATTCAATGTGGCATCTGCTATAATGGGGTTAATGTATGATATTACTTAATAATACAATACATTATAATATATGATATGATAATTACATTTTAGTTTTATTCATTTTTTATTTCATAGTTTCTCATTATTATTATTTTTATCGCTCATATCATTTTTGATTTTATTAATCTGTGTGAATCTGTGCTGTCCTGTTTTTCACTCTCACCCTGTTGCTGTTTGAACTACTGAATTTCCCCACAGGATTAATAAAGGTCCATCTTATCTTATCTTAATGTATAACTTGATTTACTTCAATCTACAATCTAATCTGTGTAAAAACACCCCAACAATATTACAAGAAATATACTGCATAAAGCAAACGATATACTTGTAATTGAACAAATGGGGAAATTGGGCAACGCCCTCTAGCAATATGGCAACACCCCCAGCCACTGGCATCCGCTGGGCTTTTGACTGGGACACACCCATTTGAGTCTGATTTGGAGTGCTACATCTGTACATTGCTTTCTTTCCATAATTTCATAAGCAAAGTAGATCTTCTGGCATAATAGTAGATTCTGCATTATTGCTTTTAGAATACATCTGATATTAATGTTCAGTGTTGCTCTCACCTTAAATTAACATTTGTAGACATATTATCATATTTTCATTTAATTTAGATTCTGATTAAAAGGAGATTATCTGTGGGTATAGCCAACACACCAGATGATGTAACTGCCTAAGGGTATATAGTTTACCAAATCGTTTTTCATACAAAGATCAACTGCATCTCACCTGAATGCAAACCCTTGAATGAGCAAAATACATTAACACAAAAAGAGAAGTTTAATGTGGTGCTGTAGTCAGGGTTGGGTTGTAACGGAATACATGTAACGGCGTTACGTAATCAGAATACAAAAATCAAGTAACTGTATTCAGCTCGCGTTACATTTGAAAAACGAGTAATCTGATTACAGTTACTTTCGTAAACCTGAAGAGAATACATTTTGGATTACTTATTGGAATTATTGGTGGAAAGATTTCCTCTCAACATGTAATATTAATTACTAGTAGGTACAGCCGATTCGAATCATCAGAGCCGCCGCAGATGGACCAAAAAAGCGTTTGAAAAAAAATCGCGGGTCCGCTCGCTCAGTGAAACAATAACAACGAAACATGGAGGAACAAAAGTCTGCGTTTAAAGTGTGTGTGTGTGTGTGTGTGTGTATAGGTGTTTGTGGTTAAAACACATCAGCCTGCGGTCGCTCTTTAGCCTTACTAATGATTATTTCTGAAGGTATACACAGCGAAGGCGGTGCGTGAAAGGCGGTGCGTGAAAGGCGGTGCGTGAAAGGCACTGCGCGGCGCGCTCGTCTTCTCAGAGGCTGAGTTAACCCTCCCGCTGCCTCCTGGTGCTGCAGAGATGTCATGAAGTGAAGGAGGTTTTCCTTCTATAAAACAGCTGTGGGCAGCAAATACTGTGAGTGTCACAGACATGAATTCATAGATCAAGGCATGCTTAAACAAATATAGCTCTACACCCCTGGCCGAAATGTCCTTAAAATGAAGTCCTAGTTCGACATTTTAATTCATGTCCTGCCAACACTGGCAGGACAGAAGGCGACACACCCGTTCTAAGCCGTGTCCTTCACTCCTCACAAGCTGCATCTCCAAAAAGTGTATTATGTTGTTACATCGTTTCAGATGCGATGTTTCAGTTGTGCTCTTGATACGCCATTAAAACGGTAAAAACACGTTCAGTTTCCTTTTGCTTTTTGTGTCTCCTGTTCACCAAAACATACCCATCTGTGATGGAAAAAGAAAGTAATCCAAAATAATCTAAAAGTAATCTGATTACTGAGACACGTAACTGTATTCGGATTACTTTCAGAGCCATGTAATCAGTAATCAGTAACTGATTACATTTACAAAGTAACCCTCCCAACCCTGGCTGTAGTGCTGTTGCAATACTGTAAATATGGAGAAAAAAATAAAATACAGATGCTTCCGTGCACAAGGCCTAACTTAAATGCGAGGTACTTTACAGTCACAGGATCTCAACCCAAGATAGTATTTGCATGTATAGTAGCTGACCATGATAATGATAGCTACATGCTACCAATAGCTTGCAATGCATAGTAATGTACATTTACTTGGTTAATGATGCCAACATCACCTTTATCTAGCACAGGAGGGAGTTAAGTGGAAAAAAATAAGTAGTCATTTTAAAAGCAGCTCAACAATTACACTAAACATGATTAAAGTGTATACAAGCCTGTATTGGACAAACCACATCACCAGTGAATTTATTATTTAAGCACGCTGTAGTGCAAGCTACATTAGCAGCCATCATTATGGCTTAATTATCAGGCTTAATGTGGGCTACCTATAGGGCCCTGGACACACAGAAAATATGAAAAACATCACTTTTGGGGACCCGGCAATCCCCCACACTACCACTAGGGGTGGTGTAGAGTTATACACAGATTGAGTGGGGGGTGGAGTGGTGAGCACACACACACAGATAATCTGAAAAAAGTCACTTTTAGGGACAGTTGATATTTTAAGGCCAAAATACATTGGAGTATTTTGAATACATTCACAATGAAATCTAATTGGGGACGGTGGTTTTGGTCCCCAAAGGGAAAGGCATCCCCAAATGACTGGTGTGTGAGCTGATGAAAGTCCCCAATTTGAGCATAAGTAAACCCCCACACACACACACACACCATTGGTATTGTATTATTGAATGAGAGGTTTCAGGTTGAATTGAGGCGAATATTTGTAATGTTCAGAGGTTGTTGTGTTTAATATTCATGAGAATATTTCTCATTGTTCAAATGATAATAAACATTAGCATAAAGCATATTTGTCCACTCATATGTTGATAAGAGTATTACAAACTTGAAAAATAGTCCTCTAAGGTACATTTAGAACAGATCAAAAATGTGCGATTAATCGCGATTAACTATGGAGAATCATGCGATTAATCGCAATTAAATATTTCAATCGACTGACAGCCCTAATTATTTCATATTTAAAATAAGTCTTACATTTTCTGTACTAATAAAACAATATGTTTTTTTAAATGAACAACAGCATGTTTATATAGATTGAGTCTCAACAATATTAGTTTTCTAATCTTAATAGCTGTGATTATAACAGTTTATATTCTCCTTCTTCCCCTAAACCAGCCCAGATGATGTCCCACTGACCCCAGGTCAGCACCTCCAGGTCCAGCACCCCCGCTCTGCTGAAATACACAATTAAACATTTTCTATGCCCTATTTTTGTATTAATAAAATTAAACAGAATTTAAGAAAATGTAATGACCTAAAGATATCCTATTATTCAACTCCATGTACACATGTGGTAAATAATGGTTAAAACCTCAGTAAATGAAATACAAATATCTTTAACAATTACTATTTTAATTCAATTTCGTATTTTCCTCTTATTACAAAGTAGAGGTAAGAATATATCCATCCTCTCTCATCATTAAGATAGAGGACTTCCTTACAGAGCCCCTCCTCCAACACACACAAACACGCACATGACCAATGAGGGCAGAGATAAGTTTGTGCTCAGATGGAAGGCTAACAGGCAGGTAGGCCATCAAGTTATTTTAGCCGGGCCGGCTAAAATGATTGGTCGTACTTTTTACAGTACTACGGCTTACACAGATGACATTTTGTTATGGATTTTTTTGTCAAAACACTTACACTATTAAAACTACTGGGTTAAAAAATAACCCAATCATAACCCAGCTACTGAGTCACTATAGGACAGAACACGTGCTGGGTTGTCTTAACCCATGTGCTGAGTTCTTTATTTGACCCAAGCTAGTGATTGAAATGAACTATATCACTGGGTTAAATATAAACCATACACTGGGTTTGTCACGATCACAGGTACAGATCAGAACCCAATAGCACGACTCAGATACAACCAGTATAGTAATGTTCAGTTTATTCCAGGTCAAGGACAGGCAGAGTCAAAACCAGTAAATCCGTCAGGCAGGCAGGAATCGAAAACTGGGCAGGACAAAACTCGGGACTAGAGCACAACACTCACTGGAGAGCTTGGCGGAAACGACAAGACAATCTGGCAAAGGACAACTGATAATGAGGTGGTATAAATACTGTGGAGTGATGAGGGAATGAGTAACAGGTGAGGGGAAGGGCTGAGGAGACCAGGTGAGGGAAATGAGCTGATTACAAGGGCCTGGAGGAAAGCGGGATCTGAAATGACAGGAGAGTTTAGATGAGGCATCAAACAAACAATAATAGAAGTGTCTAACTTGTGACAGGGTTGTTCATTAGACCCAAGCTATTGATTGAAATTAACTATATTGTTGGGCTAAATAGAATATTATAATAATAATAATATATAATAGTGTAATGAATTATCTCCAAACACACCGTATATATATATAAAAATGCATTTATTGATAATTTGAACAGCTTTGGCAAATCGCCAACATTCCATTTCCACTATAAAAGAACAATGCATTTTAGCACAATACAAATTCAATATATTTAACTGTTAAATAAATAAAAAAAACACCTTAAAAACAGTGCTAGGGCCTTGAGAAATATCTGTGTGTATTTTAACCATCACTTATGAGTGAACACACTTTTCAGGAACAGTTCTGCATATTAATTTAACACATGGACCATAAAGACCCAATACATATAAAAGTATAAAACATCTACGAACAGTCCTTCAACTTGAAGCTGAACAATAACAAATCTGTCAATGAACACAACAGAACACAGATGTAAAGCAGCAGGATGTAAGCAGAGGAGAACGGTGTGTGTGTGTGTGTGTGTGTGTGTGTGTGTGTGTGTGTGTGTGTGTGTGTGTGTGTGTGTGTGTGTGTGTGTGTGTGTGTGTGTGTGTGTGTGTGTGTGTGTGTGTGTGTGTGTGTGTGTGTGTGTGTGTGTGTGTGTGTGTGTGTGTGTGTGTGTGTGTGTGATGGATCGTTGGAGCTATGTGCAACTCAAGGCATATGCTCGAACGGGAGCTGACTGGACGCTGCAATCATGTTGCGCACTATCCGTGCTGAGTGTGCTGACTTTTCGTACAATGTCCCACTATCTGGCTGCCTGCATAAAGTCAAGTGCTCGGCGCAGTTGTGTGGATAGAGCGCTCCTCTGTTTTCATTTAAACAGCTCCTTATATCCGTTAGCGCAGCTAGCTAGCACCAGATGCTAACAACAGCAATGCACGTAAGGTCTCTCTCTCGCTCGCTCGCTCGGGCCACACATACACACACCCTCCCGGTCCTCCAGATGGCCAGTCGGTGCCTGCCGGTGAGCGTGGAAGTGTGGTCTGTCACAAGCGGGCGGCAGGAGCGGGGCTGTCAGCATCAGCTTGTAGATGGTATTTTAAACTCGATGCGCTCTGAAACTACGGGGCGGCCGAGGAAAAAAAATACACATGCGTTAATCGCGTTCAAATAATTAGTGGCGTTAATTTTTTTTTGCGTTAACTTGACAGCCCTAATATACAACCCAGTCTCACAGCATTTCGTGTTATAGTCACAAAATTAATCTATTGATTCGTGTTCACCATGGATGTAACGATACCAAAACCTCACGGTACGATAATATCGCGATAAAAAGTCCATGGTACGATATTTATCGCGATATTGAAAAAAAAGGGAAAACTATTTTTTTTTTACGTAAATTAGTTTTTCTTTTTTCTAAATAATACATCTGATTTGTACGGCATTTTAGTAGGATAGTAGTATTTTAAAGTGTCAACAATATAATAATCAGACCCTGCAATACAATAAATCAAGTTTCACTTTAGTTTTTAAAGTAACTCAACTCTAACTCATTAACTCACTCCCTCACTCACTTGCTGGGCCAGAGAGATTTGGCCATGGGTGACAGCAGTGGGTCAAACTGTGCATTGTCTCTCCACCACTTCAAAAACAATACAGTTTTTGCCAAGAAGGTGAGGCTTAAAGACAGGGCGAGATATAAATATACTATTGGTACTTGTCAATATCTCTAGGTGTGTAAATGTAGCCCTGTAAATACGATATTCTTTTGTGTTCTGTTGTTTTATGTTCATGTTGTAACCTACTTGCTGCCATGTTGGACAGGTCTCCCTTGAAAAAGAGATCGACGATCTCAATGGGACCATCTGGTTAAATAAAGGTCTTTAAAAAAAATTATTTAAAAAAAAATTATTTAAAAAAATCGCGGTAGATTTTGTCAGTCTCACGACGGTATTGAGACATTTATTTACCGCGATATTCGATATATCGTTACATCCCTAATGTTCACCATGGGGCTGTACCCGAATATCCGTTCGTTGGAGTTCTAATCGGGTTTCAATTTCATTATTCTGATATTCGTTTTTGTTTTTTTACCCGGACCTATAATCAATACATTAATAGGGGATTTCAATTCAGACTATCCAAAGAAGTAAAACAGATAGTTGTAAAAGACACAGACCACAACATTTCGTTATATGCGGATGATCTACTACTGTACTTGGACGAGGTACCAACTACGCTTCCTAAGCTGTTAAATATTTTTACCCAATTTAGTTCAATATCTGGTTACAAGATCAATTTGAATAAATCATGTATTTTACCCCTCAATAGTGCCATGGTTGAACTAAACTTAAATACAGAATTGTAGATTGTCCAACAATTTAAGTATTTGGGAATTGATATATATGCCTCATTAGACACAATAGTAGCAAAAAACTACAAAAGAATGTATACAACAATTAAATATGACCTAAAAAAGTGGATTAATATAACAATTTCTTTAGCAGGACGAATTTCAATCATAAAGATGAATGTTCTACCAAGAGTCAATTTATTAGCTAGTATGTTGCCTTTATCTCCACCAGACGGTTTTTGGGACAAACTTCAGAATAGGATTTCAAAATATATTTGGAAAAACAAATACCCAAGAATCAGATACAAAGTTTTACAATATGACAAAAACAGTGGAGGCCTTAATGTTCCCAATCTCGAGCTCTATTATTATTCCTTCACGCTTCGAGTCTTGAAAAACTGGATTGATGAAAGCACCAATGTACCTTGGATTAAAATTGAAAGAAGTATAGTGTCACAGTTTGCTTTCTCACTCACCTATTTTCTGCATTAACTTTCCTTAGTCACCTGGTAGTCACACCCTGTCTCTCTCTCACTCTGTTGCACCCATCAGCTCCATTAGTATTTAGGCCCACTTCACTTTCACCTCAGTGCCAGATCGTACTTTGCAGCATGCCAGTCTTTCCCGCATTACCCTTCAGATTGCTCTCCCGGTTTCGACCCTGCCTGTCCCTGACCAGCCTGCCTCGCCTGCTCCCTGACCCGTGCTGTACCTGCGACTCCCGTCCTGCTTTCTCCTGGAACCCTCGCCTGTCCCCGACCAGCCCTTTGCCTACTATCTGCCGTTTTGTCTCCTACCAGCCTATTGCCATCAATAAAGCTGATTACCGACTATCCCTGGTTTCCCGTGTTCTGCACTTTGGTCCTCAGCTCGATTGTGACATATAGTCTATCCCCTTAAACTTGGTGATGTCTTATTTTCTGCCATGTCGCCATATGACTGTATGCAAACATTTGGACCAATTATTGGGCAAGCCGTGAAAATGTGGAAACATGTGGAGAAATTGTGTAGATTGGTATAGTAACATACCCATCTTTCATAACCTGTTACTACGTATTGGGAAAAAAGCAATCCAACTCCCACAATGGCAAACCCGAGGAATACATTATCTTTCTGACATAACCAACGACAACGGCTTGATGTCCTTCCAATAATTGAAAGATACGTATAATGTGCCTGGCTCTTCCTTCTTTTTCTATTTACAACTACGTACTGCCATGCGCACATATGGAGTTCCTTGGAATCAACCTCTGCCAACACATCAATTGGTTAAGGTCATATTAAGTCCAAACAGTGTGAGCGGCACTACTTCATATATGTATAAAAAACTGCAAGATAAATTAACCGGATATATTGGCATCTCTGCAGTATGGAACGCATATCTAAAAAATTATACGCAGACTATTGATTGGAAGAGAATATGGAATAATATCTCCTTAACATCGCGTAACCACAATCACCAATTGATACAGTATAAAATGATACACAGATATTACCATCAATTAAGGATGATTTCAAGCCCCTATGCCTTCTCTGTAACCAAAAGACTATTGGCACATATGTACACATGGTTTATGAATGTACTGCAGTAAGAACGTTCTGGAAACAGGTTATTGACATTGTATCTGAGATTATTGGAGTTCACATACCCTGTCTCCCAAATATTGTATTGTTGAATGATGATTCTTCTCTTGATCTACAGAAACATCAGAAAAGGGTGCTTTTCGCTGGTCTAACAGCAGCCAAAAAAATAATAGTAATACGATGGAAACCCCCACATACTTTATTTATTAAGCAATGGATATCATCCTTCCATGACCTACTAATTTCAGAGCTGTCAATCGCTTCTGCTAATAAGGCTAAGGGGGAAACATTAGAGGCTATTCAAAGAGCTGCTGATCGGGTAATATCATTCATGTAAATGATGATTGTACATATACGCACACCTTGGTGCAATTGTGGTTTATTAGGAGTTAATCGCAATTCAGCTTAAACAGATGTTATGTGGAAAAAAGAAAAAGAAATGAATGAATGTATTATGTGGATAAATTGTTATGCTATAATATATATATAATATATAGATGAACTCAGACGATTGCTAAAAAACATCAATTAGGATTTTCTGTGAAATGGCAAAATGGGTGGGAAGAGGGGGGGACGGGGTGGCATGGGAAAGGGATTCCCTATATATATATATATATATTTTTTTTCTTTCTTTTTTTGTTGTTGTATTGTCTATATCATTTGTATCTGTATAAGTCCCTTTTGTGAGGGCAAAAAAAACAAGGCGATTATATTTTAACCGCCGTCGACAGGGAGCGAAAGAGACGAGTGAGCGATGCAGGGAGAGAAACACAGAAGAAGAGAGGAGTGAGTGATAAAGGAAGAGAAACACAGAAGAAGAGACGAGAGAGAGTTACAGGGAGAGAAACACAGAAGAAGAGAGGAGAGCGCGGCAGAGAGAAACGGAGAGCAGAGTGAGTGAAGAGAATAATTAGCGATACAGGGAGAGGAGAGGAGAGTGAACAGGCGTTAGCGGCAGACAGAGAGAGACACATAATGACACATGGCGCTCTCCAAGAAGAGGAAAGTGGACAGTGAGAACAGAGCTTTGAACCCTGAGTGGACTCATTCATGTTCACCCTGCCCACTGGGAGCACAGAACGAGTGTGTCTCATTTGTTCAGAGACCGTGGCGCTCATTAAAAGAGACAAAACGCCACTGAGACAAAACACAAAGTGTTTAACCAAACATTCCCTCTCAAGTCAAAACTGAGGTCAGATAAGCAGTCTCAGAGCCCGATATGATCAGTCCACCAGGATCAACATTAAAACTAAATATCGTTCCAGCGCAGGCTAACCGAGGCTAACCAATGAGCACCTGCATGTGTGTATGAGAATGGCCCTGACACCATTTCAGCCCAGATTTAAACTCCTGGCAGGACAAGCTCCAGCTCAATTCTCGCACTGAATAAAAAAAAAGTGAGTGAGGGACTGCAATAAAAGAGGGACAGAAAGAGACACTTTAAAACTGTTCAATTGTTCTGATGTGTAAAGACTGATATTGTTCTATAATCGTCTGAAACTGTTAAGTCATGATGTGAAACGGTTAACAAAGAAAAGGGAAACTCAAGCTGCTGCTACACTTTATTTATCTAAAATTAAGCACTTTAAGATGCACACATTTTCAAAAGCAATTTTATTTATTTTCTCTATTTTATTTTTAAATGCAGCCCGAGAGGAACATTACACATATCCACAGTATTTACTGTATATCTGTTTAGTTCAATGTTAATTGACAATAAATATTGTTGTTTATGAATTGTACTTTCTTTATTTGATTGGCAGTCAGTTATTGATTACATGCAGAAGTTGATAAAGCTGCAGCTACTTCAATATATATCACACTAATTCATAAAGCAACTTAGACATTTTGATGTTCCAGACCTTTGCATGGGGACATTTTCTCTAACTGGACCTCGTTGAATTTTAGTTGAATAACCCTGGTTTAATGCATCGTCGTGACCCTCGTCATTTTGAAAATATTCTCCAGGAAAAGCGCGACCGTGAACGTGTTCAGATTGATGCACGAGTTATACATCCATGGATCGAAAACGTCAAGATTTCTCTGCTGGACGGCAACGTTAGGTAAGTAGACACCAAGTGAATAATTCTGAATATTCATATTTGTCTTCTTGTTTTAATTTGTATAACTAAACAACTAAAGACGATAAAGTTAGCACGTAGAATATTTGTGACCTTATTATAGTGGTAACGTTAGCTGTAGTCAATCAGATTAAAGTTATTCTGATGACGAAATATGTATTTGTTTGCTATTTTAGCTGCCGCTCCCGTGTCTTAGGCTATTGGGTACCACTTTACAATAAGACTACCCTTATAAAGGGTTTACGAATAGTTTGTAATTTATTTATTAATTAGGTTGTGAACACTTTATAAATCATTTATAAGCTTTTATAAGACATAAACAGGGCGACTGTGACCGGTTGCTTGCCAAATAGTGAGCCCACATTTTTCTGTACTGCTGAGCCTTATATTGGCTACTTAGCTTACTTCGTCTTCTTCATCAGCCAGCATCCTTGGTATCTGTTGTTCACTGAGATGATTCCCCCCCTTCCATCTTGATGTTTCTTTGCATCTCTTATGACCATCTATGAATGAGTTACTACCATTTGTAATTGCATTACATGTTACTTGTTAGACGCTTTTATCCAAAGCGACTTACATACTCAATACTGTGGGCAATCTCCACAGGAGCAATTTGCATTGGGGTTTGAACCTGTGCTACTTTATTGTAAAGTGTGAAACACATCACCATCTATTGATGAGTCACTAACATTTATAACTACTGAAAGGGTGCGTTTTTTTTAAGTTTAATACACATGTCCATTTATGAATGACTTATAACATTCACACTGACCTAATACACATTTGTCAAACGAAATGCAAAGTAAAATACAAAAGAGCCAAGCAAAACATTTTATTCACACATGATGACAAAGTAATGACTGTTTAGTATGACTGATACACATATTTAAACATAACATATTTTCTCAGACATAAATGAAAGACTTGGTAAGACATAATGCTACTCAGACTGGAAAGGCTTTGTGTATATCCAAGCAGTCCTTCAGGGTGAGCAGAGCCAAGATGACCATTCAAAAATCTTGAGGTGTTCCTCCAACAAACTCTCTGTACGGTTTCCTCTCAGTCTATGGACATGTCCTTTGACAATCGACCAAGCTCTTTCTATATGTTGGGTATGACTGCCAGTCAGGGGGTTCACCAACCACCTGCTGTGGTTTATGGTGTAGCGGTTGTACCCCATGTTACTCAGCAATGCCATCCACTCATCACTAATAATGCTACTTCCTGACTTAACATGCTGTCTAATCAGAGGGACAAGGTGGCATATTGATCGTTTCTCCACTAGTTTCAACACTAGTCTCCGCCTTTTGTCTTTATCATTCCGAAGACCCATTTCTTCCTTCTCCAGGTATGTCCAAAGCGTTCACGTGCATACTAACAAAAAGGAAATCATAACATTATCTTAGTTAACAACAAAATGCACACAAATTACAGTAAAAATCATATTTCAAAATGCCATACTTGTTTATTAGGTGCATTGTATAACATCATTTAAGGATAATTATACAGTAATGGTCCATATTGATGATTTTTTTTAATTCTCTTGTACAAGAAAGCCCAGTACCCAGCACTGCCGAACATAGGAAATGGGTACAGTACCTTCTCCCAGATGCAAATACTCAAATAAAATAGTTAACTTTTCTTCAGCACACCGTTACTGAAGCACAAGAGACACTTCAATTGCAGAGTAAACATGAGTAACAATTGTGTGAGAGATTGTCCCTCATGTGGCTCTGGGTTCATAATGAGTTATGACCAGCACAGATAAAATCAGTATGCGAATCCTGCCTGGGGTCAGAGCATGCGTACGCGGCTCTAAACCAGCAGGTAGCATGCACACACTGCGCCCGTCTCCTCTCGGACGACAGGAAGCGGAGAGCGGACGCTATTGCTGCTGCGGCCGAGGAGGAAGATTGGCCCGTCCAGGCTTACGAGCCCGCAGACTGGGGCCGAGTGCCGGGCAGGAGTCCGACAACTCCTGCCCCGCCTCCCTCCATGGTTCACCGTTCGGTTCTCCCCTCCTTCCTCTCCCCCGGACGGGGTAGACAGAGTGGGAGCAGGGTGCCAGCTTGGCGGCCGAACATGTTTTCCCCCTCTCTGTCACTACAGCGCTACCGGCGATAGGTGGCATCCTAGGGGATCTGCCGGAGATCATACGCAAGGCGGCCGCCTGCAGAGATCTCCCCGTTCCCCTAGCTCAGGAGAGGTGTGCTCCGGACGACATAATCAATCAATCAATGTTTATTTATATAGCCCAATATCACAAATGTTACATTTGTCTCAGTGGTCTTCACAGTTTGTACAGAATATCAGTATGACAATACGACACCCTCTGTCCTTAGACCCTCACATCGTACAAGGAAAAACTTCCAGAGAAAACCCACAGTTTAAAGGGAAAAATGGGAGAAACCTCAGGGAGAGCAACAGAGGAGGGATCCCTCTCCCAGGACGGACAGACGTGCAATAGATGCCGTGTGTAAATTGTAAAGATAATACATGTGCAACATAGGTAGTCCAAATGTTTGGAAATGCATGTGTGTATAATAGGAAGATGAATCCACGAGGATATCCATCCAGGACCGATGATCCAGGACCACAGCCACGACTCGCGATCCAGGGCTCGCGATCCAAGAAACGGGACCGCAGGATCATCCATGACTCCGGATCCCGGCGTATATAGTCACCAAAAAGAAAGAAATTTGGGGAAGCTGGGTTATTCGGAAGAGTACACGGGTATAGACAGAGAGAAGGAAGAAGTAAGATGTCCCCCGACAAACTAAGCCTATATCAGCAAAACTAGGGGCTGAATCTAATCAGCCCTGACTACAAGCTTTATCAAAAAGGAAGGTCTTAAGCGCACTCTTAAAAACGGATAGGGTGTCTGCCGCCCGAACACAAACTGGAAGCTGATTCCACAAATGTGGAGCTTGACAACCAACAACCCTGCATTCTTGGAACGCAATGCCCTAGTAAGACAGTAGGGTATAATGAGTTATTTAAGGTAAGATGGCGCCTGCCCATTAAGGGCTTTGTAGGCGAGAAGAATCATTTTAAATTCTATAGGGAGCCAGTGTAAGGCAGCCAGAACAGGAGTAATGTGGTCCCTTTTCCTAACTCTGGTTAGTACACGTGCTGCAGCATTTTGAATCAGCTGAAGCGACTTAACTGACTTCTTGGTACTCCCTGATAATAAAGAGTTACAATAATCCAGCCCAGAAGTAACAAATGCATGGACTAGTTTCTCTGCATCGTTTTGAGGCAAGATATACCTGATTTTTGCAATGTTACGTAGATGGAAGTAGGCGGTCCTTGAAATTGATTTTATGTGGGCATTAAAGGATAAATCCTGATCAAATATAACGCCAAGATTCCTTACAGCCTCACTGGAGGCCAAATTAATGCCATCCATAGTTAGTATATCTTTAGATAATTTGTTTCGTAGATTCTTCGGGCCAAGTACAATAACTTCAGTTTTGGTCGTGTTTAAGGTCATTCACGTTTTTAAGTCCTTAAGGCAGTCTTGAATTTTATTTAGATGATTAATTTCATCAGGCTTGATTGATAATCACTCCAGCCTGCTGAGCGCCCACAGCGGCACCAACGCCCGCAGCAGCTGCGGTGTCCACGCCGGCCACAGGAGGCCGCAAGTGGAGAGACGCCCACAGCAACCGCCTCGGCATCAGACTCACCCTTCGGCGGCTGCAGGGGCTCCGTCCCACGTCTCCGCTCCCCCGCCACCCCAGAGACAGGGTTTCCCGGCGGCGAGTCAAAGGGGAGTGAGGCTCCCCCGCTCCTGGTCTGCTCCGCGAGAGCCTCCGAGGAAGCAGAGCCGGTAATTAAGCCGGCTCTGCTTCCTCGTTGATTAAGTAGACAGCAGGGCTCCCTGCAGAAGCCTGCCGGTTTTAACCTATCAGTTAATAACCTGCAGAGCTCGCGGCATTCCTCTGTCCGAGATACGCCTCCTACACACGTTAATAATAACCCATGAGTGCCGTTATAACGCCTCATGTGGACAGCACTGCGCACACCTCCATCCATCCCATGAGCGTGTACACACCTCATGATGACAGCCTGAGTGAAACGCAGCATGTGGAGGCTTCCTCGCAGCCCTTTTGCCTCATGGGCAGCGGCGGCAAGGGCAATGGCGTGACCATTACAGCTCATCACAGAGAAGCCAGAACGGGTGAATGAGCAGTATTCCAGGCTGAGTGCCCCCAGCGGCAGCGCCCGCAGCGCCACGGCGTCAGGGCTCGCTGCAGAAGCCTGCTGGTAGCCAATATAATCGAGGAGAAGTTCCTAAAATCCATTTAAACATTACCCATTGGTTAATGAGTGATGCGTAGCCAGAATGCCCCGGAACCGGAAGCTGTCATACACTCTAGTAGCTATCATAATAACTATATATGAAAACTCAGTTTTTGCCATAAATATGACGATGGATTATCAGTAATCATTTCAAAGTGACACGGACACATTGGATTCACCTATGGATTAACCTTCAGCAGCGTTTTTATCGTTTTAATGCCATTGCTTTTTTAATGATTTTGATCAGAACAACAGCTAAGGTAAGACAATGTCCCATGTTTGCTCCGTAAAGCTCCGTGTTTGCTTCCCCTGTCTCAAGTTCAGATCGCTCAGTGATGATACTTATACCCCTAGAATCTGTGGAATCTCAGTTTACTAATCGATATCTTGTTTGTGCAGATCCGAAGTGTGTTAGCATTTTTTCGCTCGGGGCTCATTTAGACGCTTCTTGTGAGACTTGTGTTTTGTTTTGGTAAAAATTGTTCGTATCGTCAGTTAGCTGAGTTTCTTCCTGTTAAGTTGGTATGACACATTAATAGGGTTTTAAATGTTAAGAAGCCCTGAGACACAGCCGCGGGCGGGGTGCCTCCGGGTTGAACAGGTTAAAGGTCCCACGACATGTTTGTCCGGTTATTACCCGTCCCCTTGTGTGTTATGTAGCTTGTTATGCATGTAAACGGTCTGCAAAGTCACAAACCCTCAAAGTACACCCTGTAGCGAGTAAAACTCTAACACAGAAAATACCTGTATATGCTGCCCCAGAACGCCTCATTGGAGATTTTTCTTTACATTTTTTTCTTCCTGGTCATAGTGACGTAACGCTGCGGAGCTCCGCGGACACACACACTCACTCAGCCTTATCTTTTCTCAGCCGCGGTGCTGCGCGGAGCTCCGTACACACACAGACTCGGAGCTCAGGCTGTGAGTGTGCTAAGGTCTTGCTGTCTCACAGACCCCACGCAGCAACCAGGAAACAACATCAGTAATCCAGCTCACCCTGTCTGCTCCTCGAGCCTCAAAGGGCGGAGCGGCGATCCCCGCAACGTCCCGCCAACACGGGACCCAGACCCCACGCAGCATTCTCATCTGTTTGTCATTACTGGTGTCATTTTCTGGTTGCTAACAAACGCCGCTGTAACGGTGGTTGACTAATCAGAACAGCTTGGGCGAGCTGACCAATCAGAGAACAGTGGGCTCATAGGGAGGGGGGCAGGAGCTCCAACAAGGCGTGTAGGACAGAGAGGGAAAACACATACTTTACAGAGATGATGTATGAGAAACCAATGTGAGATTGGAAAATGTAAATCTATTCTAGTAGACCTCAACTATGGAATTATGATCAGTGGAAATGGCCATGACATGGGACCTTTAAGTAACTGATGAACACATCCACATAGGGTAAACCAACAACACTGCACCCTCACCTTCAGTAGTTTTGCTTCAGTGCAGCTGCAATACAACATGCCAATTAACACCACACATTTGATATAATGGTAAACTCTTATTTGATTGTAATCTGACTGTTAGGACTATGTTTTAAACAGGACCCAGGCACAGGCAATGACTGAAGATGTTTAAATAGTTTATTGCTTCGGAGACTCAGGCAGGTTTGGTGATATGGAGGTAGGCAGCGAGAGGCTGGACTGATTACAAGGCAGGCAGGTATGATGCAGGAAGAAGCAGGCAGGTTGGCTGGACGCTCTGGTGGACGATGGCCGAGGGATTGCACTGGAAACACAAGAGAAACTAGTTACAAAAGGTACGGAATTACATGCAGACAGGATAACTGAATGGGCAGCCAGGAGGATGTACTACCACTGCTGGGAGACTGGAGTAGATAAGCTGTGTCCTGATTAGATGATGAGGGACAGCTGAGTCGGACGGCCAGGTGAGAGCAATCAGGCTGCTGCCTGCAAGGGAAACCACACTCTCTCCACACACAGGGGAACAAACAGGAACACAGTTTGGACCGTGACACTGACATTACTTCAAACATTTTAGCACAGCTAACACAAGTATTTGTTTGTATTTAGGCCTGTTACGATAATTAATTTTGTTGGACGATACATTTTCCCGGAAATTATTGCGATAATCAAATCAAGTTTTATCTATATAGCACATTTATAAACGATTTTTGGTCGAGCCAAAGTGCTGTACATATAATAAAAATAGCCTACAGTAGAGACACTTTACAGCAAGTACAACACCACAGATTGTTCAGAATATCAGTATGAGAAAAACGACACCCTCTATCCTTAATATTGTCGGCATTGTTGTAAGACCATTTTAGACCACTGACATAATGATAATATATAATAATATTTCAAGTACATCCTTTTTTATTGAACATTCAACATTGCAAATGAAATGTGAAATAATATTTAAATATATAAATGATATATAATAAATAAAACAAATTAATTAAAGGGGACCTATCATGCAAAATGCACCTTTGTACGTCCTTTATACATGAATATGTGTCCCCGGTGTTCCAGGGAACTCACCAAGTGTCAGAAAACACAACCCTCTCTATTTTCCTCCTTTGCCAAATCTCTAAAAAAGGGGCTGCAACAGATCTGAAAAAAACCGATCCAAATTTCAACACTTTTCTACGTCACAAAGAGGTGCTCCGCTTATTGGTCAACTCTCCACCTATCATGGGAATGAGCCACGGCCACGTGCATTGCCAAACCTCTCATTCGCATATAGGCTATGGGCAGGCTAAATAATCAACCCCAGTCACATCTGTGTTTTTGCCTGCTCTTGCCAGGATGTCTAAGCCAGTTAAACGTTGTGCTGTTGTTGGCTGCAATACTCGGGACAGGGGACTGCATGCAATGCCATCAGTGGAAAAAGAAAATAATCTGTGGCTAGACTTCATTTTCAAGGGACATGTGCCAGAAGAACCCGGCAGATTTCTGTTTGTGTGTTCCAAACATTTTACCACGGACATGTTTATGAACTTCTCTCAAGTCCAACACGGATATGCCTCCAAACTAATGCTAAACCCGGGATCAATACCAACCATCCAGGACCAGGCCAGTGAGGACACATCCAATTTTGAAGCTGTAAGTTTTTATTTAGCGGTGTTTTTCCTGATAAAGCTATCTCTAGCTTGTATATGTAGCATGTAGCTTCGCCGCATCAATGTCACCTCAAACCCAAATAGTAATCTGTTAGGTGTTTATATGTTTTTGTACGCTCCGCAGTCTTTGCTTTGTCTTTTATTTTAATTATCAGGCATTTGCTGACATGCCGTAAAGGCGATCTGTGTGAAGGCTGTAAAGCCACGCCCTAGCCGATAACACAAGTATTTATTCTCCTATTTATTAGTATTTTGTATCCTCTAAAATCATATTGAGTAAGTTATAATAACAAACGTAATCTTCTGTAGGTAAGTGCCGTTTTTTCCAGCGTTATATGTAAAAGCTTTTGTGATTGTAGTCTGTAAGAACGATCATATATCATCGACCTGTAAGCTAAGCTACACTACGCTAATGAGACATGCCGTTTTTTGCAGCGTTATATGTAAAAGCTTTTGTGTGTTTACTTGGTTGCTCACATGAATATAAATGGGGGTGTGTTAGGATATAACACTGTGTGTATGTATGCGAGGGGACACACACACCACGAGTAAAACTGAGCTAAAGCCCCGTTGGTCTGTTGTTGTTGACAAGGCCTTACCTCTAGAAACAGGCTAATTAGTGGCTAGCACTCATTACAGTCAGTCTACTGAGCTCAGCCCCTCTCCAACACATCATCTGTATTGAGTCAGAAACACAGCATGCACGTTACGGTTCAAAACTAATTCAGATTGGAAAAGGCTAAGCAAAGAGCTTTGCTAAATAGAGAGTTTTAGCCCCATCTTCTGGGATTTCAGACTATATTTATCCAAATAGTATTTTCTCATCCTGAATACTAAGTTGAGATGATTTTGTTCTAACTATGTGTTTTTCTTTACAGGCCAGCACCTCACATACTTACTAATTAGTGACAATTTGTACATCCTTTGCTATTATTTACATTTTTTTTCTCATGGCGGAAATGAAAGACTGTACCTGGCAGCCCTGCACTACAATGAAAACGCTGAGTGTGCACAAGCCACTACATCCACTGGAAACCCTCTGTATAAACTGCAGTTTCCAAAGGCCAGGAAGGGAGAATGCAGAGCAAAACCAGTAAAGACTGACCCCACATTCCGTAAGTGTTTAAAATATTTATTATACAACTATTTACAAATATAAAATAAAAAAATTAGAAAGAACTTTCAGTTTTTTACATGCATATACTAATCTAAACCACATTTTTTTTTTTGTGCTTTGTTTAACATTGCACAGGCTACGTGGCCAACTTGATGGACCTCATCTTCGACCAAGTCTTTGTGGACCCTGCACCATTATGAGCGACCTGACAGGGAGGAGGTCATCGCCGGGTATGCTACACGGTTCAATTTGGCTGCTGTCTGAACCCAACATCGACATTTCACGGATCAGGAAACTCCCTGCGTATCCTGAGGACAACGCAGGCCGGAAACACCACTCTGATCCTGCGTCCAAGGAAGCCCCAGCACCAGCTCACAAAGCTTCTGTAAAAATATTTAGTGTCATTTATACAAAATACAAGTAGGCTACATTTCGTTTTTTTTTATGGGTTCAAAGAACCGTTGATTTTGACAATAAAGTTCCGAGTTGATATCAAATGTGTCGTGATTATTCATGTTTGGATGGGTAAAGAATATTCTGATTTCAAAAGCATACGGTTGTGTGTGGAATTTTTTTGTCGTACACATGGGTGTGTTATGCCATTGCTGTGTAGTATATAATATAATAGTTCAATCAGGAGAGACATGATGTATGGAATACATATTTATTATCGGTCACATTATATCAATGGAACATAATGATGACAGTTCATCACGAATGAATGAATGTTGTTTTGGCGATTAGGCCCAGGTTTTAGTAGGATATCAATCGGGAAGGGAAGAACCATTTCCGATGAACCCCCCTGGGTTTAGACACTGGTGGTGGTGATAAGTGGTTAGGTCCGGTTGGAAGGGAGGAGGATAAGCTTGGCCCTAAGTTGGAAGCAGGAGGCGAAGGGGTGGAGGAGGGTTGCGCGTTGACACCTGGAAGACAGCTGATAGAACAGGGGAGAGCATATATAGAGGGGTTAACAGGTGCGATGATTAGCCTTGTCAATGGAGGGGCGTGATAGGTTTAGCTGAGGAGAGGCGCTCCCTGTCATTTAGATGCAGGGAGCAAGTATTGCCATGACGCGCAATACGGAGTGTTAGGTCTTCCTGTCTGAACTTGCGCTAAGCTTCATTACATGTACAATGACAGAATGAAAGATTGCATAAAGCCATATACACCAGTATTTATTTCCATGAACAATATTAGCATTCGTTTTACAATTTCAGTCAAAACAAACAAACCACTCACTGCTCAATTTGCCTCAACTGTAGTCCACCATGTTCAGCTCTGTAAATATTCAACGCATTCTGCAGGGAGAACATTTAGGCACACAGGCTCCAATCCAGGATGGTCCACCATACAGGTTACAGAGTCCTCAAGTTACTGCATCCGTCTTGACACCTAGTGTGATAAACATATATTGAATGTATTCTCTAAACAGACAACTTAGTGAAGCTATCAAAAATGTTACCTGTGGTATTTCCATGCAGCACACATTATCCGGTTCAGAAGGCATCGTGGCGCAATTTGCACAAAGAAGTCAATAACTGAGCTTTTAAAAACACATGAAACTACACACATTGCTGACAACTGTGTTGTTGGAGTTATACTTTTTATCACCCTAAGTTATTGAACTTTCCAACGGTTGTTGCACGATGTTGGAAGAAAAGGACTGTAAACTATTAATAAACGCAATGAGGCCATTGTATATATGCTGAAAATATATATATATATCGCTGTTTTTGCGTTACAAACTGTACACATTGTATTCTTGCTAATTAGCCAAAATATGAACGGAATAAGGAGCAAGCATCGTAACAGAGTAAAATAAATAGGGACAACAGCTTGTCAGCTAACCATTCAGAAACGTCCTGCTGCAACCGAGATTTTTGCACCTCCACCAAAACCTCCGCTGCTTCAGGCTCAGTTTCTGGATCAAATTGATAATATGCTTGAACACATGCATTGCTCTGAGATGACATGTTTATTCCACACTCGTAATCACAGCAAGCATGGTAACGTGACTCTCGCCGGCTCATGCCCCGCTCTTCTGCAGGGGGCGTGGTCAGCTGCTGCTCAGAATTTTCAAAGACAGGCTTGGAATAGAGCGAAAATGAGCGAAACGAGGCATGGCTAAAAAATGATCCGTTTGGTATTTTGAAAAATAAAATGTATAAATATACCTTATATAGGTATGGTCATACACTATATCATTTAAATATAGCATGATAGGTCTCCTTTAAGTAAATCACACACAACCAAAACAATAAATGAAATAGACTCAGGCTGGAAAACAGAGCTCTCTTGTGGCCAAAACATGCAATTGCATTTGTGAAAATGCAGTAGTACAATTTTAAGTCGGGAAGGTGGGGGCTCTCCATCTCCAGCTGCCGTGTTTTCTCCCAGCTGGGAAAACGGAATGGGGTGGTTGTGTTTCAGGTGCAGTTTAAGGTTGGTCGTATTGCTGGCTTTTGTTTCTACCTTTTTAAAACAAATGCGACATACCGGCTCATTCAAGTCCCTAGGTTCGCCTCGTTGATTTGGCTTAAATCCAAAATATTCCCACACCGGAGATGTGGAATTAGGTTTTGCAACCAATTCCATTTAGCTTCAAATTCCCCTCGAGTAAGTCACACATTGTCTCTATATTATTAATTTGGCTGCTACACTGTTGTCAATTTTAGACACAGGCTTATTATATTTACAGCCCTTAATAACATTCATTTTCTGGGCTCAATGTGTGTATTGGCCGTTTTCTTTGTTACAAGCAAACGAGTGCTTTTTGTTTTGAAATCAATTCCGCGAGTTTCGCGGGCCTCCCCCCTCGCTCCACTGACCATTAGACCATTTAGTAAGGTAAAAAGCAAAAGGGCAAAAACGCCTCTCAGACGCTCTTCCGTTTACTTTTTTAATAAAGAAAAACAAATGGTCCGTAGATACACGGACTCATATGTATGTGCGTGAGAGGACCAGTATGAATTACGGCATAGAAATATGCGAACACAAACCTACAGACTGGGGGTTGGGAGATCACAGGAGTGGGGGGGGGAGAGCTGTGGAATGTTATGTGACCATCCCTCTTGGGAGAATTCCTCCACACATTCCGATGGCCAATTTGTTTAAAACAAAGAGTTCACAACACAGGACGGGGGCTAGTGAACGGTCTGGTCAATGTTTGTAAACACAATCCCCAGGATGTGTCCTAATCAAACCAAAAGAGAAAATGCAGATATCATTCTCTCTCTCGACTCGCTGGTATCTCGAGCTGAGCGCTCATTGGTGTTCATACTGCTCACAGGCTGGGCTGCTGTGTATATCTAGTGTATTCATACTGTACACCTCCTCACTGTTTATTCATCATTCAACCATTTACACCTTCCTTTTTTCCCGTCAAGAGGTTGAAAAAGATTGAGTCCTATGTTTCCAATTGGTTCCCTAATCTGAACATTGACCAGTGGCATAAGATCAGGAGCCGGGTAAATGAGAGACTGAGGAGCCCCCGAAAAACAGATCCCGACAATAGCTCGTCCTGGTTTCCGCAGCAGATAGGCCTACAGTATGGTGTATGTTATGTCAGTTATTTTAAATAAAACGGTGAAAACTGAACTTGAAAATTGTTTCCTCTTTTTATTTTATTTATTATTTTCGGGACGGGGAGACGTGGGGAGACGTGTGTGATTAAAAATTCATTCGCAGAAATGTAAAGTGATCTAAGTTCTATTCATATTCTTGATGGGAAGAGCAGTGTAAATGGGTGGCCATATGCATTTGAAAAGCAATATAAATCACACAGTTATTATACAATAGGCTATAAAAGCACCATCGATAACCATTACCTTTATACAATTCAAACTTTGGACGGGAAAAAAGAAAGGTGTACATGGTTGGGCTATACTGTAGGCCTACTGTATGCATACAAAGGCCATTCAAGCTAGAGTTCTTCTGGAAATGTTCACATCAGGCACCTTCAAGTTAAACAATACTACAGTAAACAATTAACACAGTCGGCCTAAATTATGTGGATTAAACCACATTTATTTCGTTAAAAAGAAACTAAATATGATGTTTGAATGATTAAATGTAGGGTGAATTGCCCTAATGTGGGACATTTTTGCATTTCAGACTTCGGGAATATATTGAATATATTGCAATAATATATGAAGCCGATACAATAAATCAAAATCCAGTACCATTCCGAAATCCCCAGTAATATTAGACACTAATAATACAGTAAACTATTAAATTAATATTAAATTAAATTGTTTGCCCGTGGGGTTAGGATGATCGGTAGTGAGAGCCGCTGCATTTTCCTCCGGTCGGATGTGATATAAAAACAAAGCGATTATTTTTGTTGTTGTAAACTCACGTGGATTAAATTTAGTGCATTAATTTCAACTCGCGAACATATGTGACCTGCTCCATCGAAATCAGTCGCATTGACCCGAAGACACATTTTGAGTTGTATACACTGCTGGAAAGAGGAGATTCCTAGCTTTCTAATGATATCAGGATTGTTTTTGTACTCCAAATATTAAGCGAAATATGTCACATTATATAATGACTGTCACCGAGTCCTCATTTTGAGAAAAAGGCCTTTAAAGTGTCCTCTTCTCTGGAATCCATCGATCTGATTGATTATTAGCGGAGCAAATGATCAAAATACTACGGAGGGAAGATATTTTTGTTTGGAGGGGAAGCTCGCGAGTGTGTGTGTGTGTTTTTGTATTTTTGCGTTTGTTTCCCGGGGAAAACCCTCACGAGAAACACCGGCTGTTGTTATGCCTGCTGTGACGTTAAATTACTCCGTTCTCCGCTTGTAATTATGCCGTTACAAGCTTCAAAGTTATATTTATCATCTGAATTTGCCGAAACAAGTTTAATATTCTGAAAGCCAAGACTCTGTTTAATTTAAATCAGATGAAAACAAACTGTAACGGACCCTGCCGTGTTATCTATGATTACTATACTCTTACATTCATAATTTCAGCCAGAGGGAGGGGGGGGGGGGGGCGCTGCTGGAAGAGCAGATTGCGAGTGAGAGGTGCCATCTTCCCTTTACAAGCTTGTAATATATACGATGTATATATCGTGTGATTTTGGAAATAAAAGTTTCATATTCTGAAAGCCAAGACTTTGTTTGTTTAAAATCAAACAAAACACCCGAACCCTGAAAAAATAGTTTTTTACGTAAATCCATGTTTATTCTGAAATGAGCCGTTGCGACTTCCGACTGATTTCGATAGAGCGGGTCACATATGATACATTAAATGATCGTGAGGATGATGATTGAAAATTGTTTGTTTGAGCCGGTCTGCATTTCCTGATCTAAAAACATAGCGATGGTTTTGTACTTACGCCAACGTGAATTAAACAACATAATTTTGTTAAATAAAAACATGGTGATGTTTAGTAAATGATTACATGTCTCTTATTTAGCACAGAATATGATCCTATCCGTGACATATGGATCTTAACAAATATCCGCTATATCAGATACCTGTAGATCAGCTGTTTATTTCATGTATTTATCAAGGGGGCGTATCAAGTCCTGCGGGGGGGTTTTCCTTTTCAGCAGGGGCCCACCCCTAACACTATAATTACACAGCAAGTAACCAAACATGGGCTTTAGGGTTAAAATTGAGTGAAAAGAAAGATTAGGGGGCAAAAGAAGGGAGCAGACGGGATGAAAGAATAAGAAACAAATGAGGGGAAGAGAAGGAGGAGAGAAGACAGCTGACCAGAGGCTTGTTCAGCCATGAGATTAGGCTAAGTGATGGAAAACAGAGGCAGGAACAGGCGGAGAGCCTCGGGTAAAAAAAAGCTTCGAGGACCGATGAAGAATGCATTTTAGATGCTAAAATGAGGTTAGGAAACTAAGATGAGGTGGTTCTGTGATCTTCATAGCCAACACCAAGACATAAACAATCGCTCAATCTAATAATGGGAGTTGATGAATAGTGTCAGCTGTACCCAGCCGAGCTGGAAAAACATCACATTTACGGTGGTGTTAGGATGTGTCAGCTACAAAGAGGATAACATCACTCTTGAAAAATATAAAACAAACTAATCTAATCTGGTGGCCATATCACAAAGCGAGACAATAAGAAGCACTTAAAATAAACGTCAATGATGACAAAAGCATTACAGATGGTTCAAACTGGGATTTATTTGGGTTCTTTTCAACAAAGGCAGGTGATTTACTGCAAACACAGCAGTGACCTGAGGTCCTTCTTAGATTCTTCCTCACGAATGGTGAGTAAAAGCTACAGTATTGCATCATAACCAGGGTTGGGTTGTAACGGAATACATGTAACGGTGTTACGTAATCAGAATACAAAAATCAAGTAACTGTATTCAGCTCGCGTTACATTTGAAAAACGAGCAATCTGATTACAGTTACTTCCGTAAACCTGAAGTGAATACATTTTGGAAAACTTATTGGAATTATTGGTGGAAATATTTCCTCACAACATTTAATATTCATTACTAAAGGTACAGCCGAATCATCACAGCGCACAAAACCTATTACCGCCACAGATGGACCAAAAAAGGGAGCGTTTGAAAAAAATGTGCGGGTCCGCTCAGTGAAACAATAACAACGAAACATGGAGGAACAAAAGTCTGCGTTTAAATCGTGGCGATATCGACACCACTTCAAATTTAAACAAGACCATGGGAAGAATATCACGGTCCAGTGTCCAACCATCAATACACTGTCTGCATCAAAGGACTCCACGTCTAATCTTAAAAAGTACTTGGAGGTAAATCAACATTTGCTTTTTTTTGCTCTCTTTATTGTTGAAATTATATGAAGTCCGTTATCCCGACTTCGACAAAGTTACCTTACTGTTTTATAAAAGGGAAATAAACAACGAACACACACACACACATCATGCGCCTTGGTGACCGGAGATCTCCTTTATACAACTAATAAAAGGGGGAATAATCGGGCAGTTTGTGTGTAGGTGTGTGTGTAGAGATGTGTGTGTGGTTAAAACACATCAGCTTGCGGTCACTCTTAGCCTTTCTAATGATTCTGAAGGTAAACACAGTGAAGGCGGTGCGTGAAAGGCACTGCGCGCTCCTCTTTTCAGAGGCTGAGTTAACCCTCCTGGTGCTGCAGAGATTTCATGAAGTGAAGGAGGTTTTCCTTCTATAAAGCAGCTGTGGGCAGCAGATACTGTGTGTCACAGTCTGCTCCATCATTTACCAGAAGTTTTCCATTCACCCGTCTCACCTGTTAACCAGACCCACGTTTTTGCTCACTCTCTTTCTCTTCTGCACCCATTAGCTTTACTGCCAGTATTTAAACCCTCACCAGACACACACCCATTGCCAGATCGTACTTTGCCTTATGCTAGTCTTTCACGCGTTTGTTACCAGATTGCCTACCCGGTTCCAACCCTGCCTGTCCCCGACCTGCCTGCTCTGCCTGATCCCTGGACTATCCTGCCTTGCCTGCTGTCTGACCCTGCCTGTACCTACGTTGAGCGCCTCGCCTGTTCCCTGACCCAATGTAGAGACAATGGACGTCCACTCTCGGGAGACGTCTGACAGTTAACCAAAGTGACAGACCTCATTTTACCTCTATTTAGAGGCAATGGACGTCCACTCTCGGGAGAGAGACCTCCAGCATGTGTCCCTGAAATGGGGACTCAGGTTATTTCACACATCCAGGAGAGAGACCGCGAAAATCACCTCTCTGTGGCCCCTCACAGACCATCAGCATGCATATTCGGCCTTCTTCACGGCACCCCCCCTGTGCTGGACGTTCACACCTTAACTGTTTTGTCATATTTCGTCTTTCCACGGGTGGGTGCACCTGGCAAAGCTGTGTACCCAAACTTAAGCACTCTCACTCTGACTAAACACATAGGCAAGGCAAGTTTATTTATATAGCACTTTTCAACACAAGGCAATTCAAAGTGCTTTGAAGGACATCCGGGTAAGACCTTAGTGGCCCTTAGTGCCCCTGGTACTCCATGTCGTTAAATGAGCTCAGTAATTTACTGCACAACATCACATGGGTAAATGAGCTCCGTATTGCCCTGCAATATCACATTTGGTGTATTTCCAAAAAGCTATGAAAATACTCCTATCTCCGTCATGTCCTGCAAAATATCATTCTTCCGACCGCCAAGCACCGGCACGTGGACCCGGGGAGGAGGCCCTCCGATGGCGGGTCAAATTTGCTGATAGCACAGCTGACGGCTGGACACTAGCCGTAGAGGAACACCAGGGCAGGACCAGGCAGTTCCCTCTTTGCAGACAAACATATGTGGTTGTTACGCAGGATCAAACAGGTAGGGTCGACCCTATATCATGTGAAGCCACCGAGCCGTGGTCCCCGAGGGAACTGGTGCCCGGAGAAAGGCCAATTGCTGAATGCCGCAGCCGACTAAGGCCGCTATGCAACAGTGGAGGATTAGAGAAACTGATGTTTGCCTTGCACTCGAAGTGGGGAGATCACACTTCCACCCCGCTGCGGAACCCGTGGTGCGACCCCTGAGTCAGACGGTTCGTCTTGGAAACGCTTCATATCGGTCGGCCCGGGAGGTAAGAGACATGCAGGGTTACCCCCACGCAGCACACACTCCCAGCCATCAGAGTCAAACCCGCAGTTCGGAGGAACCAACAGCCAGAGCACCGACACGTGGACCGGGGGAGAAGACCCTCCGATGGCGGGTTGCGTTTGCCATTCGATCAGTGAGAAATCAGGAAAAAAGTCTGACTTAACTTTTTGGAGAACCAGAGAAAAGGGGTGAAAATGGAGAAATTGTATCCCAAAATAGTGTCTCTTAAGGCAGGTAGAGTCCCCTGACAACTCTCCTTACATTCCTCCAGAGTCAGGAAAAGTTAACTTTTGGAAGAACCATAGAAAAGGGGTGAAAATTGATAAATTGTATCCGAAAATAGTGCATCATAATGCAGGTAGAGTCCCATCAAACTCCCCTTACATTCCTCCATAGACCAGTTTCTGATTTTGCTTGAAAAACATAAATTAATTTGTTTGACGGAGGAGGGGAGGTCTCTATTCCCCTCTCCATTGTAAAATGCAACGGGGGAGTGGAAAAGTGTCTGGGGCTTCCGCCCGAAGCCCCGAAGACTTGAGCTTTTTGGAGCCCTTCCTCCGTTGGCTGTCGTTTTTTCGAGAATTTTTAAAAACTTCATTTTTGATTATTTTAAGATATAATTGACCGTTTTCTTTACTTTTTTCGGCTTTCCACGGGTGGGGGAGCATGGCAGGCCGCCTATGAGCTCCCAAATTCGGTCTGGAACCTCCGGGAATTGTGGGCTAAGCTCCCTAAACTGACGAAGTCACCCAGAAATGTCACTTTAATAGCCCAAAAATATATAATACAAATACATTTAAATAGTAAAAGGTACAATTGTGCTTATAATTACCCGAAATGTGATTTATATAGCCCCATGATAGTGAATAAAAATCATTTTCATGGAAAAAAGTGTTAAAACCCCTGATTAATATGTAATGCTGGCAGCAGGTTCACTGCTGTTAGCAGGGTCTCACACTCAAAGGCACCTAGGCAGAGCTCCAGGGTGATGCACAAGGCTTTCATACCCAGCAATAAGTGTTTGAAAGCTGGGGAAAAGTGCTGTGAATACAGGGAGAGAGCAGCCAGAGAGAAGCGGGCTGTGAGAGCCACAGAGCACACCCAGAGATCTCCTTGCAGCGCATGGCTCTTGCACCCAGACTGCACCCAGAGAACAGGCTGCTTCACAGTACTTTACAAGCCAGGAAAAGTGATTGAATCCTGGGTATACATTTTTTAAATAGTCTGATACCTCCAGGGCGCATCACCACATTTTCCAAGCCCCGGAAGGTGCCTGAATCCTGGGTAAACATTGTTTAATTGTTTTTCAATGTGTGTTTTGTCACTTTCAAAACTCTCCCGTCATTGACCGGAGAAATTGGGTCGATGTTGTATTCAATCTGACCGTTAATATTCCAGTGAGACTAAAAGAGCCTTCTTTCCACCTTTCTTAAGCTCTTTTCTGTTCTTTGGTTTTAGCGCCTGGCCGACGCGCTCACACATCACTCAGAGATATGTTTGTTTTTGGTAAATTTATTTCCATGTTATCGTTTCCATTTCAACACTGGTCGTTCTCTTTTTTAAAACACACACATGAAGGTATCTTACCAGACGAGGTTGAAACAGTGTTCGTCATTTAAATAAACAAATCTTCTCTTCTCTGCAGTGCAATGCAGCGGTCAAAAAACCGTGTGGCTTCACAACCAAACTAGAACCCAGAGTATAATCAGCACAGCTGAGGCAATCGCAGCACCAATCAGCCGCTCCGCCCCACCGTGGCTGCGGATCCCGATCAAATTACACCAATCAGTTATACTCCATTACATACATTAAATGATTAAATAATCAAAATAATAAATCAACGTTTTGGCTCCTACAGAGACGAAGTACGTACAATGACCGGAGTGATCTCATGTTAATTTTGTCCCAAAACCGGAGCATTCCCTCACCCTCTGCCCGGCCCTGACTCATCTTCTGCCGCTGTCCTCTGGTTCGTTTGCCTGTACATCATCCGGCTGATACTGCTGTGCTGGTATTCCTCTGCGCTGGTATTATTATTATTACCAATACTCCGTGGTTTCTCGAGTGCTGCATTTGTGTCCTTCATGAGATTGTGACACAGTGAGTGTCACGGACATGAATTCATAGATCAAGGCAGACTGGTGCCCAGTAAAAACACATTCAGTTTCCTTTTGCTTTTTGTGTCTCCTGTACACCAAAACATACCCATCTGTGATGGAAAAAGAAAGTAATCCAAAAGTAATCTAAAAGTAATCTGAATACTTTTTTAAGACACGTAACTGTAACTGTATTCGGATTACTTTCAGAGCCATGTATTCAGTAACCAGTAACTGATTACATTTATAAAGTAACCCTCCCAACCCTGATCATAACACAGTTGAAGCTGTGAGTGGTACACAGTAGCCCTGTCTCCGGCTCTCAGACACTCTGGGATGGAGTAGTCAATAATGAGCCTTCACAGAGTTAGGAATCTCCGACACAATCAGAATCAATCAGCGAGCCCGGAGGCCTGCTAGATGCTATTGAAGTGTCGTTCTCACTGGACTGGAATCAATGGCTAAGCTAGGATTGTACATCGATCCCTTCATCCTCTGGTCTCCTTCTGTCCCCTCCTCACACTCCAACACAGCCTAAGTAAGACCAGCCTGGCAGCATGGAGCATCCCGGTTTGATGGTACACTCTTTGAAAAACACACACTTCCCTTCTTTTATCTGTGTGCTAAATGGTGCTTCAGACATCCACTTCTCTTTCAAAGATCAGTACAAAAAAAAGTGATTCTGATCATCTACAAATCTGTAGCTAGAGGGTTTGGTTGCCTTATATTTTTACACATTGTTATGTTGTTATGTGAAATGATTATTTAAATGCATCTGGAATAATTTAAGTTTAGTTTTTCCATCCATCTAAATTCATCCAGATATTGGCAAAAACATAATTCTAGTATTTACATAATGATTATACTTGTTTTTTCCTTCTCTTCATGTCTGATTGGATCTTGTAATGGTGTCATGTAATGCAGGAGGATCCTCTCTCAGGACAGACGGCAGCAGGTTAGCTGCTCCTGTTCTGAAACACAGGCAGATGATCGGCTAATGTTACATTATGACTGAAGCATACTTATAATGTGCATTAATAGTCCATGCAGTACAATAAGTTATCATGTTATGTGTTCAGTAATGTGAAGTACATATTTATGCATATGTAATGATTCATGATTCATTTTAATGTTGCGTTGTTGTAGTGTGTTGACGTAACACGATCAGAGACTGGATATATCCCCCCCCCCTCTCTGGTCGTTACAATGAGGAAAATAAATTACGGACCAAAAGTTGTATTTACAAGTATTACAAGTAAGCAGAGGACACCAAACCAAACCTGTCTGTCCGCCGCATCTACACACTGTACCACACACACCTACAGCTCCTAAAGCATAATCAGGCTACAGCCATTGTGTATTTTATTATGTAAAACACTAAATGGTCTTAGAAAAATATCGACTCTTTGTTTGTAGTTATCTACTAAACGACAGCATACAAATAAAGAGAGTAGGCCTGTTATACTGAGTGATATATATTATATACGGACCTCACAGCTGTTCTCTCTGTAAACATCGTGTAGCGATGAAAGCAGTTGCTAAAAGAATATCCAGGGGATGCATGCAGAGCTGTCATTGGCTGAGATCAGTCCGGCCGTGCGTCCACCGTTCCCGGAAATGCATCCGCGGAGGAGCCGTGGAAGAACCATCAGTGTCTTCTCGGTTAGAGCTCCTCCAGAGAGCCTCCTCGATCTTCGGTCCTCGGTGTGCATTTAGAGAAATGAGATGTCCTTCAAAATGGCGCGCTGAAATTCATTTCCGGGTCACTACCGGAGGACCGAGGAGTCGAGGAGGGGAAATTAGAGTATTGAGAAACCTCTGTGGTGTGAAATGTGTAGCTGTTCTGTCTGCATTTCCTGCGATCTTCTTCATGCAGTCAGTCTAAATCAGGGGTCTCCAACGTTTTTTAGGATGAGAGCTACTTTCAAAAAATTCAAAAAGTCGTGAGCTACTTTTACTCGACTTTTTTTTGTTTTTTGCAGTGTATATATTTAGCACATTTGAACAGTATTATATACTTACCTTTAACCTTCATGTGCTGTTTGGGCCTGTGGGACCCGTTTTCAGTGTTTACTAAAAAAAATAGTAAGGGAAGATTTGTTTTTAAATGTTGAAGTGAAATGCATCAATCTGGTGCACTCATATGAAAGGGAGCTGTATACTTTCAATAATACAAACATCTTTAGAATATGATAACAACCAATAACAAATCATTTAAACTTGTTTATTCTTATGTTACCTAGTTAGCATTCTTTCTTTTTATTTATGAATATTTTACTAATCACTCCCCTTTTAATCTGTTTTTTTTACTGTCCTATAGTACACATTGGAATGATTTCTTACTTTATTTTTTACAACTATAGATAAAGGTGTGCTCTCTCTCTGTCTCGCTCGCAGACGCTGTGTGCTTGTAAGGATATACAGTTCTGCCTCCTTCTTTTCCCCTTTTGGTTTTGTCTGTCTGTCTGTCTTCTTGGCTGGGCGTGGTTGACCTACTTTCGATTCCCGCCAACTCACCTCCTCAGCTGCTGCAAGTCACTCTGATTTCAACTACTCACCTACACCTGCTTATATACCCGGTTTCTTCATCCAGTGTTCACCAGTTCGTCGTCTCACCACAGTGGTAATACGTCTTGGTTAGCTCTTAGCTAAACCTAAATCTCAGTGTTCCTGTTTTTCCTTACCTTGTGCTCTCTCTGTTCAGAATCCGTCTGCCTACACCTCTGCCTGCAACCCTGTCTCCTAAAAATTACGTTCCCACAGAACTAAACTGCATTCTCAATTACGTTTAGCTAGAAACGTATTTTCTCCCACGTTACGTTAGTTATGAACGTATCTCAAATACGTTTATTTTCTACATATCTTCTAGAAGCATATTTTCTTCCACGTTATGTTAGTTATGAATGTAACTTAAATACGTTTATTTTCTACATATCTTTGCCATTTATTGTCTTGCTTATAATGATGATAATTAGTTATTTATAAATATCATTTTAGAGCACACCTTTGAAATCGACAATCGGGCTCGATATATGGTTAAATTAAAATCAGTAGGCAAGGCTGTAATTTCGCCAGCTGTTACTCTTATGTGCGAGGCAGAACATAATAGTTTGATCATGCCAAGAAGCTGCTGTGTCGTTTATTGCACCTCAAACATTAAAACAAATCCAGAGTTACGTGTTTCTGTACTTCCTCTAAGAAGAAAGGACAGTATCAGAAGAGCTCTGTGGCTTCAGGCTTGATCTCCGTTCAAATGACAGCGCTGGTTTCCCCAAAAGTGGGCGGGGCTGTAAAGTGAAGTAGATTTACTCTCATCTATTATTCAAAACCATTCTATTTATTCTAACGTAAATTACATGCCAGTGTTTTATCTTTTATTTATTTGTTTTTATTTTAAATCGTATAATGTCGGACTTTTTTTCCGTCTGTGAGGAAAAGAAATGGGGCTCAGAGCCTCAAAATACTGAAATCTGTATTTTTTTAAATCTTTTCCTTCTAATTTATTATTCTTTTCTAAATAACACACTGTTATTTACTCAACAATAACACACAATTATCCTTGTTTTTATTTATTCATTTAATTCTATAATCTTGGGCTTTTTAGCCGTAAATAAAGTCACCGGAAACAGACGGGACATTTTGAGCGATACACACCACAAACCCACTAAACTGATTACCCAAGATCCTCAGCTTGAAGCTTGTTGATTGGATGTTTTAGCCGCAATGCACGCTGGGATATGGTGTTGATATGATATGGAGATATGATATCCGACAACGAAAAATAAAATAATACCTAATTCAGAGTGTGCTTGCTTTTCTCTTTGGAAGTCATCACATAACGGCATTGTAATACACGGTTCGGCTGCATTAAATATTACACATCTGCCGTAATTCTTTATTTATAGAGAGAGACAAACAGGAGAACTGCTGCCAAAACTGAATACTTGACGTGGATCATAAATATATCAACAATTAAACAACATCTTCAATTTCTTTTCACAAAATACGTCTCCTTGCAGTATCAATAGTAATTCGGCTGACTTTTATATTTGATCCAATTGGTATATAGGTTATATTTACACCATAACGGTGCACAGCTGATAGAACAGGACTTGTAGTTTTTAAAGATATTACTGATTTTCTTTGAATATAAGAATCTAAATACTGAGTTGAGAGAATAGTCAGGGGATTTGGGTGATGGGAGACACATCTATGGAATCACAATTTCAATAGCTTACTATTAAATGACGGATAGCCTATGCCTTTCTGTCTGTGATGTTTTACAAATCAGATATTAATGTGTAGAAGTAAAACAAGAGAAATAGTATAGCAATATCCTGTAAAAATATGTAAAAACATGAATAAAACTACACATCTTCAGATGTTATACATAAGTGTCTACACTAATAATACAAAGTTATTATTAGTATGCTGTGTGTACCTTGTGTGCACCGCCTAGTGGTTAAAGCATGTTATTGAATTATTTTTGTTGAATAATCTTATTTGATCAAAACAATATTAAGAGTACATACTTTCATAGGGGGAAAGTAGAAGGTCAATGATAGAAATATAGAATATAAAAAGTCAAGAAGATACTAAGTGATCTCTACAATAAAACAGTTTAGTGCTGGATGTACAAAGATATTAATAGGAGGATGTGCAAAACAGAAAAACGAATTAACCTTTATTAACACATTAAAAAATACTTTAGGTTAAGGTCTTCTTTTAAACAAGAAAAAAGCTCTGGGGGTATCTATCTACAGATGAATATTAAGCCTGACAAAGTACTTAACGTCTAAAATATTGCTTTCCTGCAATGTTAACTATGTTGAAACACTTATTTTAAATGATATTATACACATTAATTATACTCTTATGTATGTAGATAGAATAAGAAATGTGCAAAATATGACAGTTTAATGGTGGAGGTATACAGTACACACATATTGATAGATGTCTGTTGAGGAACCTGCGACCCAAGTTGTGTATAAGATCAATACACCTTAGAAAACCTTGAAATCTTGAAAGGGATATGCAAAATAGCCATTATACAGTTTTTAATTAACTATTAGTAGAGAATAACGAGTAATGAATATACTTTATAAAGATCTGCAGATAAATGTTTAGTCTTCTCAAGCACCAACTATCAAATATCTCTCCTGATTGTTGGCACTTGACAATCACCTTCCCTGAATTGTATTCAGGTGTAACTAAAGTCTGCTTTAAGGGTTGTTTATATTCCACATCATTAATCAGAATCTGCAAAGTAACTAAACTAAATGTAGTGGAGTAAAAATACCAGGTTAACCTCTGAATTGTAGTGGAGTAGAATAACAAAGTAACAATGAGCTGTCGTGTGGGTATATATTAATGCTGCCCATTATGGATACAAGCGATTTTCACCCATTTAGTAATTACATGTTTTAAATGTGTACACACCAATGTGTTTCCTATCGCCTAAACCTCCAGGGCTGTACACAGTTTAATACTGTCAACTTCTACATTTTGGAAAAACGTCTTTTAAAACTACAATTCCCAGTAGAGACGTGCCATAGAGAACATGTTGCGAAACACAATAGCCAGCATGTGTAGTTCTGGTGGGGCGTTCGAGTCCAGTTTTGAATAGTCTGCCGTGGTTTCGTTCCATTTCAAAGAGCTTGACGCTCGGCGTAACCTCGGCGCAACATCACGGGGTTTGTCAACGGGACTGTAGTCCCAAACGATAGCTGGGGATTATGGGTAGTGTAGTGTCTTGGGCCATCCTAAATCTCGAAATGTCCCGTCTGTTTCTGGTGACTTTATTTACGGCTAAAAAGCATGCTAAAATGCCCAAGATTATAGAATTAAACGAATAAATAAAAACAAGGATAATTGTGTGCTATTGTTGAGTAAATAACAGTGTGTTATTTAGAAAAGAATAACAAATTAGAAGGAAGAGATTTTAAAAAATACAGATTTCAGTATTTTGAATCTCTAAACCCCATTTCTTTTCCTCAAAGACGAGAAAAAAAGTCCGACATTATACGATTTAAAATAAAAACAAATAAATAAAAGATAAAACACTGGCATGTAATTTACGTTAGAATAAATAGAATGGTTTTGAATAATAGATGAGAGTAAATCTACTTCACTTTACAGCCCCGCCCACTTTTGGGGAAACCAGCGCTGTCATTTGAATGGCGATCAAGCCTGAAGTCACAGAGCTCTTCTGATACTGTCCTTTCTTCTTAGAGGAAGTACAGAAACACGTAACTCTGGATTTGTTTTAATGTTTGAGGTGCAATAAACGACACAGCAGCTTCTTGGCATGATCAAACTATTATGTTCTGCCTCGCACATGAGAGTAACAGCTGGCGAAATTACAGCCTCGCCTACTGATTTTAATTTAACCATATATCGAGCCCGATTGTCGATTTCAAAGGTGTGCTCTAAAATGATATTTATAAATGACTATTATCATCATTATAAGCAAGACAATAAATGGCAAAGATATGTAGAAAATAAACGTATTTCAGATACGTTCATAAGGAACGTAACGTGGGAGTAAATACGTTTCTAGCTAAACGTAATTGAGAATGCAGTTTAGTTCTGTGGGAACGTAATTTTTAGGAGACAGGGTTGCTGCCTGCCACGTCCAGCCACCTACCCCTCATCTGTGTTCCTCCGTGCTTCCCCGCACATCAGCTCCAGTCTGCTCGCTCTCGCCAACTGGATCTGGATCCCCGACTTCGGACTAGGGTGACCAGATGTCCCGCTTTGCGCGGGACTGCACAGCATTTTCACGACTTTTGGTGCGTCCCGCAAATTTCATTTTAATTGGCTAAAACGCTTTTCTTTAAAATCAGATTCATCCAATGGCTGTTGAGAAAGCAGGGAAGGCTATCATCAGGGGGCTGTGTTTGCTGTCAATCAAACTGTAACACACCGCGGGTGCTGGTCAAGTGTTAACCAATGAGAGTAACTCACTCACACACACACCCCCACCCGCCAAACAACAACAACGAACGCAGGCGACGCAGCAGGTTATGGAAAATGGAGGAAACTGAAACTACAGCTAAGAAGAAAAGAAGATGCACATACAACAAAGACTGGGAAGACACTTACCCGTGGGTGAAGCCAGTGCAGGGCGACTCTCAGAGAGTTTTTTGCAATCTTTGCAAGAGTAATTTTTAAATTTCACATGGCAGTGAATACGACGTCAAAAGACACAGAGAATGCGATTCTCACAAGAAACGTGTCGCTCAAAAAGAGACATCCCACTCTATGGAGACATTCCTACTCAAACCAAAAAATGATGGCCACTCAGACAAACAGCAGCAGAAATAACCAGTGTTTACCATACAGTGCAACACTCCCATCATACCGGTCAAATGACTGGTAACAAGCTAGCGCCGACCATTTTTCCAGACTCTGAGATAGTAAAGAAAATGTCATGTGGTCGTACAAAAGCAGCGTCCATAATAACAGATGTGCTTGCCCCTGCCTCTGTGGAGAGTTGTTTGACAGAGTCAAAGACACCAGTGGTTCTAGGTGACAAAATAGCCCACACACTGTGATTGGGGGCCCACCTTCTGTTGCTGTGATGGACACAACTGAAAGCTATTTTATTTTATGTATTATTATGTTTCTGTTCCCTCCTGGCCAGTGTTGGTTTTATTTTATCTATTAATTTATGTTGTGCCTACTTGTACAGGTAATACACTAGTTGAATTAAGAAGATGCATTTCTAAACACTTGAAGTGAATAATGCCTGCTGCCTTGGTTTACTTTTCTTTATTAAAAAACTGCATTTTGACTTCACTTTCTGCTCTGTTGTTATATATTTGTTACGTTTTTTTTCCGGGGGTTGGGGGGTGCTGTTGAGAGGGTGTCCCACATTGTCCCACACAACCATACTCCTTGTCCCACATTTGGTTTGTTGGGATCTGGTCACCCTACTTCGGACCTCCGCTCCACCTCCGGAGAAACTCCCTGGCCCTGGACATTGTGGGTTATCCATTCCCTCTGCTGTTCCGTCTAAACCGGTTTTTCGATATTAAACCCTTTTTGCTTCATAAACTTCAGTCTCCTCTCATAAGTGTTCAGTATTGTGGGTTCACTCCTGTAAGCTCTCGGAGAGCGTAACAGTGCTCCTCTGTGGCAATTACGCCATGCGTGTGTGTGCGTCAAGTGCAATAAATACAAATATGCAAGTTGCAACACACACAGTAAAACTCTGCCCCTCATGTGTTGTATAGGCTGGCATGACTAGGCTGTGTTCAATGGGGCTGATGTGTTGTGTAGATTCTGCCAGAAGGAAAGGTCAAACTCCTTATGAAGTGGTGAAGTGCCACTCCACATTACTTTTCTTCTCGACTGCAACGCCGTTCCTGCAAATCAAGAACGTGATTGGTCGATATTCATTGTGGGGGAGGAGGGGTGTTTGATAGATATAGTTTGGAAGTAAGTAGAGAGTTCGCTATGGTTGAGGTTTCGGTTATGCATAGGGTAGATTCTTTTAATTACATTTCCTTTTTTGTTTTGTGTATTTTTTACTTTTTGGATTTGCTTGGCGAGCTATTTTTAGAACATGCCCCATGGGCGACTCATGTTGCCCCTGCGGGCAACTAAGTGCCCGCGGGCACCGTGTTGGCTACCCCTGGTCTAAATTAATATTAATACAGGGCGTTTATTTGACTATTTATAGGCAAATATGGGCGTTACATGAAGCCCACAAAAGCTGCGCCACAATTCGAGTTGATTGTATTAGAGCAGTGGTTCCCAAACGGTGTGCCGTGGGATTTTGTGACAACCATACGTTATTATTGCGATATACAACTACACAAAAATAATTATTTTTTAATTTACTATAGGGTATCAGTACTTTGTAGGTTTATATGTACGTAATCTGCGCGACTTGCGCGTCCACATCTCCACATGCAGTGCTGCATAAACATGGCTGAGTCAGCGATAACTTTCGAGGGGTGGGGGTATGCCCATTATTTTTGAGTTCGTCCGAAGAATAGACAGGAATGTGACGGTGAGATGCAAACTGTGTCCAGACCAGAAGCTGTTATCCACTGCTGTAAACACCACGTAAAACCTCAACAAACACCTGCAAAGAACACATGTTTTTTTGTTTATATCACGGAGTCTTTTCTTCTTCTCTGTCTTCCGGTTATTGCCTGGTTTGAATGACAAATACACACTACCGCCGCCGGCTGGTAAGGAAAGTTATTGCCACTCACGCATGTGCTTGGTGAGTTACTTTATGTAGATAGTAACGAAGTAGTGTAATATATTACTTTTTTTTAAAAAGTAATATGTAATATATTACATTTTTGTAGTAATGACCCCATCTCTGGAGTTGGCGTTCTCTGTCTGGTTTAAATAAGTGTGTTGCTGCTTTGATGAAGCCTAATTTGATAAAGTTTCAAATTAATTTCTGAAATATTTTGTTAATAAATATTTCATGAGTAATATAGTTTTTATTTTTTTATTTGGTAAATAATTATGCACATTTACAGATATTTTACATGATATGAGTGATAACACGTGTTATAAGGGCTATTTTGCACAATAGGTGTGCCTTGAGATTTTTACTTGTCCTTTGGTGTGCCTTGGGCACAAAAAGTTTGGGAACCACTGTATTAGAGTATTCGTTATTCTCGCGTCCTAGGAGAGAAGCTTAGGATAAATGAGACCAATGGAGTCTCTGGAATAAGGTACAAATGGGTACTTTAATTAAAATGGCGTGGTAATGTCGCAGGCAGAAGATGGTTCTGAGAAAACAGCTGTGTTCTCGGGGTCTCGAGAACGAAGGAGAGAGACCCCAAACACGCACGTCAGCTCCTTAAGTATCCTCCGTTGGCCCCTCCTCGTGTAATGGTTGGCGTAGTAGGGGGTCCGCCCGCCTCTGGTCTTCAATGTCCGTTATTGCGCATAACAGAGGATTCAGACATTGTACATTCAATACATAACTAAACACGCCTTTTCTCCTTATATTCTCTTTCATTCATTTTTATTTATTGCATTTTAACGGCTGTAATCAATACTTTAATAATACTGGAAATACTTTGCGGCAGTTATCATTTACGGTAGCCCCGGATGTCGTCATTGGTACTTACGTCTATAAACAAAACTTATTAAAATAAACTGTACCTTCATTTAATATTCAGCAATAATAATATCTCGACGTCTTTTAGTATAGTGGTGTTAAAATCTAATCTGTACTGCACAGAGCATGTGTGTGAAGAAGCAGGAAATAAAACATGAACTCACCTTGTGGTATAACCGACAAGACAGAAAGCCGTTGAGCTCCATACTGTTTCAGAAATAATCCTTGATAATCCATGATATGGCGTTTCATCACTGCAGTATCTGCCGGTAGCATCTCCCGCATGAGCTCAGCCCCCTACTTTTTTTTTTAAATCACTTTTTTTTAAGCTTTATACCCCAAATCAGCACTTTTGAAACAGGAAGTGAAATAGAGGGATATGAGGCATGGCTAGAATGGGATCTGTTTGGTATTTTGAGCAAAACACTTCATAGACCATGTTTTTTATATATTTGTATTAGGGCTGTCAGTCGATTAAAATATTTAATCGTGATTAATCGCATGATGTCCATAGTTAATCGCACATGTTGTATCTGTTCTAAATGTACCTTAGAGGAATACTTTTCAAGTTTTCAATACTCTCATTAACATATGAGTGGACACATATGCTTCATGCAAATGTTTGTTTATTATCATTGGAACAATGACAAATGTTCTCCTGAATATTCTCAACACAACAACCTGGAACCTCTCTCTCTCTCACTCTCTCCCAACCCTGTGTACTTCTTTGCACTGAGCCAGTTGCTCATACAGACAAGTCTGTTTACAGTTGTCGGCGAAATGCCGCTCCTCTGTCTTCATAACAGTCAAAGCATGAGACTGAAGTTCCCACCTAGGGTCAAAAGAATGCGCTGTGATATGCAGTCGTGTCGACTGCACATCAGTCGATCTGAATTATCTCACACAGTCTCTCGTCCTCCACAATGTTAATTGTCCTGCAAGCTGTAGCCACCGTGTAAGGAAATATATCTCCTAACAACCGCCACCTATTTAGCTAGCGCTGTTGAAAGCTTACTGCTCGCCGTGTCCAGGCGTCTCTCCGGCAAACTTTCAAGCGTGGTCTGCCGCAAGCGAGCGGCAGACCCTAACCTTGTTTTGTATCCATATCTCTCGCTAGAATCTCCCACTATCCAACTAACAACAACAACAACTTCAAGCCTTTGGGCTCTGAAACTACGGGGCAGGCCGAGGACAAATGCACATACGTTGATCGCACGAACAAATTATTAACGCGTTAATTTGACAGCCCTAATTTTCATATATCTGAGACCTATGCTATTGCCTAAAAATAGCATGAGAGGTGACCTTTAAACCTCATCTCCAAACTAATAATTCCCGTCACCTCTAAACCGGAGCAAGGACTATTTGGTCCGCCTGGGTAAACAAACAGGAAACCACAGAGGTGTCTGAGAGAGCTACAGATAGCTCCTTAGCCAAATTGAGACATTTGTCATGACATTGTCAATATGTATGCTGTATTAGACTACAATGTGTCACTTGCATGGTTATTGATGTCCCTCAATATTTTTTGAATGTGAAAAATGTACTGAGGCTAAAAGAAAGTTGAAAATGCTAAATCCCTATTTTCTTCATTCAGAAGTCCAATTGTTTAGTATTAAAACAAGCTTTTATAGTCAATTAATAGTTAAGAAAAAAAATTGTAATGCTATGCAGCTAATTGGGTATCATTTGGATTCCAGACCACAGTTCAGTGAGAACACAGGTGTAATTAATAACTAATAACCACTGCAGTAGGGAAGACAGTTCCCCGGCCCTCGAAAGGGGGGGGGGGGGGTGTCAGGCTGCAGTGTGTCTAGACAGTATTCATGATCCATCTGTCTGCCACCACCACGGCAACAGCCAGCGGCTACAACGAGATGGCAAACTCCATTATCACGGAAACATGTTCTCCATCTCTCGCTCTCCGTCCAGCTCCATCCCTCTCTCTGTCTGTCCGCTCAGAGCACTCTCTCGTTCTCAGGGTCTCTGCACTTTCTTTGGCAGTTATTCCCTCTCTTTTCCTTTCCCCCTGTCCTTCTCTCCCTCATCCATACCTCTCATTCCCTGCCACCTCTCTGGGGAGGTGAGGAACCCCGCCAGACAAACACAGACCCAGGGATGAAAGTGCTGTTGTAAAAAGTTTCCTTCTCCTCCATAAAAGTTGTTGAAAGAGAAGCTGCAGCACATCAAAGTGTCCTGGCAGACAGCCATCGCAGCCCATCGCTGTCCTTCACCTCCCCCCCCCCCCCTCTCTCCATTGATCGTGACGGGTGGGGGGAACAGTCTCATCCCGCTGCCTGGACAGAGCTGCTCAGCAGGGGGTAGAGCGAGGTGAGGGGTGCTCATAAAACGATTCAAAGAACAACATCTCGGAAATTGAAAGGTTGGAACATTTCAGGAAGATGTTTTGGGTGGATATCAAAAATCTGTAGAAATATGAATCATACCTATCCTGGAGTATCATTTGATCTTGACTGGGAATACACAGGAGACACATTCACACACACACAATGTTCATCAGTCTGAAACACACTGGCGCTTTTCTCTTGTAGTGATTACAGCAGTGGCGAACCGTCAGGGCCTTCAAGGTATTCAGAGAATACCCTGGAACACTCAGATAAATCAAACAACAAATCGATTTAATTATATAAATAAAGTGTAATAAAATGAATACATGAGAATCGTATCTGTGTTGTTGATCTGTAATATTACAGTGTTACGTTGATTTGTTTGTCCTTCTCAGACCATGCACCTCGCATTTCAGTGGTTTTGTGTTAGAAAAGAAAGCAACCAATCAGATCTTGTTCTGGGTCTCTGGGTAGAATATCCTTCAACCAAGGTATTCTACATCCTTGATTGAATGCCCTGGCCGTGAATGAGAGCGTACGTTTGGACTGACAGTTTGATCAACCAATCATATATTGATTTGTAGCCAATGGGCGTGTTCTTTCAGAGTTCCCCTCGGTTCCAGGGTATTCTAGAAGGCCCGCTAGTTAACTGGCTCGAGACAGAGGATCTAGATGAATCCGACCAAGCAATTCATGCCGTTTTATTGTTTTTAACGTTGAAATGACAAGTGAAGATGTTGCGGAATTGTTGTGAGTACCCTTTTCAAGATGACAATTCAGTGAAAAGACAGACATTATAATGCCGCGGAGGGGGGTGGGCGGCGGCTGTGTGTGTACTGTCTACAGAAGGTCCAGTTGTGATAGACATGGTTCGCCACTGGATTACAGTATGATGTAACATGTCCCTGTTCTCAAGAGTTTTAACCAATAGAAATTGGATAATAACATTATTTTAGAAATGTTATGGACAGAATGAAGATAGTAGTTGCTTTGTGAGAAGTATACAAACAAAAATGTGTTTTTTTTAAATATATTTATTTATTCTGCCCATCAGCGTAGCAGGAACCCCTCTAATTCAGTGTAGATAGTCACATTTGATAAAGGGAAGCTGGTGATAAAGGGCCTAGGCCGATTTAATATAATAAGGAAATACTTTTCTATTTAATGTTTTGTTATTCATTTACACACATTGCACATTGGCATGATCCCCGGCAGAAGAGTAGTCGGCGGGACCCCCAACGGGACAGGACAAGGAATTGGCAGGACCCCCATTGGAAGAGTAGTCGGCGGGACCCCCAACGGGACAGGACATGGAGCTGGCAGGACCCCCAGCGGAACCTCCAAAGGCACAGGACACAGGGTTGGCAGGACCCCCGGCAGAAGAGTAGTCGGCGGAACCTCCAATGGCACCTGAGTAGGGACTTGAGTGGAGACTGGAGAGGGGACTTGAGATGGAACTCGAGGGGACTTGAGAGGGGACTCGAGAGGTGACTTGAGAGGGAACTCGAGAGGAGACTTGAGAGGGGACTTGAAAGGAAACTGGAGAGGGGACTCGAGAGGGGACTTGAGAGGAAACTGGAGAGGGGGCTCGAGAGGGGACTAGAGATGGTAGATGGGACTAGAGAAGGGACTAGAGAGGGGTCTTGAGAAGGGACTAGAGATGGGACTAGAGAAGGGACTAAAGAAGTGACTAGAGAAGGGACTAGAGAAGGAACTAGAGGAAGGACTAGGGAAGGGACTAGAGGAGGGACTGTAGAGGGGCTAGACATGGGACTAGAGAAGGGATTAGAGGAGGGACTATGGCTGCTGGGGCCGGAACCAGGGCTGTAACCATGGCTGCTGGGGCCGGAACCCTGGCTGCTGGGGCCGGAACCATGGCTGCTGGGGCCGGAACCATGGCTGCTGGGGCCAGGACTGGGGCTGGAACCATGGCTGCTGGGGCTGGAACCATGGCTCTTGGGGCTCGGGCTGCTAGCCTGGACTTGCGACTCCCTCTCTTAGGAGCCTTTTGGAGGCTCCGTGGACCTCCAAAAGCCAGACGAGTTCCAGAGAATGGCTCCTGGATAGCAGCAGGAACTGGGGAAGAAGCAGAGGTTGACTCCAGACGGAACACGCCGAGACGTATGGTGTCAGGCTGGGAACCGGGAGGCAGGAGGACAGCACGCCTGGGGCTAGCAGGCCGGGAATCACACACCGAGAGGAAGTCCAAAATCCAGCCAGGTAAGAATTTCACTAAACCTGGTTTCTCCGTTGCGCCTCTACCAGAGCGGCATTCTTCTGCCGAACACTGGACGCTCCCCTCCATCTCCATATCCTCCCCTTCCATCTCTTTGTCCTCAGTTCCTGTCTCTTCATTCTCAATTCCTGTCTCCTTGTCCTCACTTCCTATCTCTTCATTCTCAGATTCTGTCTCTATCCTTTCTTCATTCTCTGAGTCTGAACTATTTTCAATCTTCTCCACCCTCTTGGACCCTCCCAAAGCCCCTTCCCCCTCCTCCCTTCTGTCAAGCGACTTTGTTAACCACTTTGAAAAAAAGGTTGATGATATTCGCTCTTCTTTTTCTGACTCACCTTTACTCACCGCTGGGTCACCAGACCCTCCTTTCACCCACACACTGACCTCCTTTTCCCCTCTCTCGCCAAGTGAGGTTCTTACCCTCATTACCTCTTCCCGCCCTACCACCTGTCCTCTGGACCCTATCCCCTCAAACCTCCTTCAGACTATCGCTCCTGATATTCTACCGTTTCTCACCCATCTCAAACACTTCTCTAACTTCTGGTCACTTTCCAAACAGTCTCAAGGAGGCAAGAGTAAACCCTCTCCTAAAGAAACCCACTCTCAACCCGTCTGATGTTATAAACTACAGGCCTGTCTCTCTCCTCCCGTTCCTGTCAAAAACACTTGAACGTGCTGTCTTTAAACAACTCTCCTGTTATCTCCATCAGAACAACCTTCTGGATCCGCACCAGTCTGGTTTCAAGGCAGGTCACTCCACAGAAACTGCTCTCATTGCTGTCTCTGAGGAACTGCACACTGCCAAAGCAGCATCCCTCTCCTCTGTCATCATCCTGTTGGACCTGTCTGCTTCATTCGACACGGTGAACCATCAGATCCTCCTTCGCACTCTCCAAAAACTTGGAGTTTCAGGCTCTGCACTTTCCCTCCTCACCTCATACCTCAAAGACCGTACCTACAGGGTAACTTGGAGAGGGTCCGAGTCCGACCCTTGTCAATTAACTACAGGGGTCCCTCAGGGCTCTGTTCTTGGTCCCCTCCTCTTCTCCTTGTACACAAACTCACTCGGATCTGTCATTAGCCCGCATGGTTTTTCATACCACTGCTACGCTGACGACACCCAATTAATTCTGTCCTTTCCCCGCTCAGAGACCCAGGTCGTCGCACGCATCTCTGCTTGTCTAGCTGACATCTCTCAGTGGATGTCTGCTCGTCACCTCAAGCTCAACCTTGACAAGACTGAACTGCTTTTCCTTCCGGGAAAAGATTGTCCCACTCTTGACCTGACAATCAACATCGGCACCTCTGTTTTTTCCCCGACTCAGACTGCAAGGAATCTGGGTGTGATCCTATAACAAACTGTCCTTCACTGCAAACATCGCTGCTACAACCCGTTGCTGCAGATACACGCTTTACAACATCAGGAGGATACGTCCCCAGCTGACCCAGAAAGCCACGCAGGTTCTGGTCCAGGCTCTCGTCATCTCACGCCTAGACTACTGCAACTCCCTCCTGGCTGGTCTACCTGCATGTGCCATCCGACCTCTGCAGCTCATCCAGAATGCAGCGGCTCGTCAACCTTCCACAATTTTCCCACACCGCGCCACTCCTCCGCTCCCTTCACTGGCTTCCAGTAACTGCTATAATCCACTTCAAGACACTGGTACTTGCGTACCATGCTGCGAATGGATCTGGCTCTTCCTACATCCAGGACATGGTTAAACTGTACACCCCAGCACGTGCACTTCGCTCTGCATCAGCCAAACGACTCGCGGCACCCTCGCTGCGAGGGGGACCCAAGTTCCCATCAGCAAAAACACGTGGGTTTGCTATCCTGGCTCCAAAATTGTGGAATGTGCTCCCCATTGAAATCAGGACAGCAGAAAGCCTGCACATCTTCCGGCGCAGACCAGTGGCGTAGCCACCGTAGCCACCCTGAGAATTGATGTGATTTAAAAAAAAAAAAAATATTATTTTATTATTATTATAAAAAAAAGTATTCACCCATTGAGAATATCCAAGAATTCAAAGTGAAATTCAAGTGAAGAAATATCGAGTTTAATTAATGTTGTATGTGTTTTATCCTCTGAACCAAACTCATTTACGGTAAAACTGATTGTTGGTTCCGGCGCGCGCCATAATAACGTGAGAGAGGCAGAGAGCTGCCTGCAAAATAAATGATGGCTCAAAGTTCACTAATGTACTTTGGTTTTTAAAAAAAAGCCAGTGTAACCCAGGTTCAATCCTAGCAGGCTCCCGTAGCTCAGTATAAATGGCAGCCGTTTCCTTTACTGGTCGGTTGTGATGCTGGTTGCTACGTTGATGCTACATACTACACACAGGGATTCCTCCACGATTCCTAAACAGATTAACGTTTTGTTAAAAATTGCTGCAATCAGCGGTGAGTCTTGTATTGGTAGAATGTATTTAAAATGTGTAATGTTATTGAAAAATGCCCGGAATGTGCCCGCGAGCTTAGCGGTTAGCATTTTCAATAGGAAATCTACATTGAGATAGCTCTCGTTAGCTGCTAAGCTAGCGGTTAGCATGCTAATAGTATTGCTAGTAGAACTATCTTATGCATGGGTCTTCACTGATCCCAATTACTTTAAGTGTAACCTTGTGGGCATGCGATTAAACTCCCAAAATCCTAAGGGACATACAAAGGCAGTTTTCGATCTATCTGCTTGGTCCATTTCGATTTGATAATATCCACTTCTCAGATCAAGTACTGAGAACCACTTAGAACCGGAGAGTGCTGTGAATGTGTCTTCAAGCTTTGGCAGAGCATAAGCATCTTTTATTGTTTGTAGATTTAGTTTTCTGTAATCAATACAGAGTCGAACACTGCCGTTCTTTTTCCTAACCACCACAATGGGTGATGAGAAGGAAGATTCAGATTCCCGGATTACTCCTGAAGATGTTTCCGTACAGCGTCGATGTCTTGAGGATGGATTGGTCTTGCTCTGTGCTTGAATGAGGTTTCTTCTGAAAGTTTGATGTGATGAGTAACTTTATCAGTTCTACCAAAATCAAGATCATGTTTTGCAAAGACTTGTGGGATGCTATTGAGCTTTTCCGTAATGCGATTTTTCCATTCAGGTGAGAGTGGGGAGTCACCAAAGTCGAAACTCTGAAGTTTTGAGAGTCCAACGCCTGATGAAGAGGCTTGAATTGGCTCAGAAACGCTGTGCTGCTTTAAGATTGTCTGAACAGCACTTACTTCTGCAACCACAGATCTCGCAGGGATGGAAATATCGTGATCGGATTCATTCGTAATGACTACTGGCAACTGGCATGGCTGATGTCTGGGAAGGTCAACTAGACAGGATTTAACCATCAAGCCGCCAGGCAAAGAGAAAGAAGACGGATGCTCAACAAGGACAGATTTCTCCGACTGCAAAAACTGTGAAGCGACAACTCCTTCCAGGACAACAGTTCCTCCTGCTGGAATAGTTTGTGGGTTCTGTCCATGCATTCGGATAATGCCATGATAACCATTTCTTGAATGCTTGTGCCTTAGTTCCAGGATTTTCAACACAGCTCGGTATCCATAAGGAAGACGAGGATTTTCTGGCACGTTGTGATCTAAGTACAGGACATCCAATGTGTTAGTTCCAACAAGCACAAACGACAGAGAATCTTTAACATCAGGCACCACCAAGGCAAGAGTGTGCACTTCAACTGGTTCACCAACAAAGTCAACAGGAAAAGTAAGGTCAAGCTCAATGTAGCCCATGTATGGCACAGTTTGACCATTGGCTCCTTCAACTTCAAGAATATCCATTAAAGGTTTGATTTCTTGATCGGATAGATGCTTGCAGTAGAAAGAATGGGGAACTGTAGTCACCTGTGAACCTGTGTCCAACAGACAATTAAATTGTGTTTCTTTTATGCTCACTTGTGCTGTGCTCTTAGTGCCAACAAGTCCTTTTGGTAACTGGTATGGATATGGAGGAGACCAGTTTACAGGACATTCATCCGCTGCAGCCCTCGTCTGTCCTTCCTCAAGGGCTGCAGTTAGTTTGATGGATTGGAAGATGTGTTCTTTCCGTCCCACATCTGTTGCTTTTGTTGCAACTGCTTACGTTTTGCCATGACCAGATTTGGATTGGGTGTATTACTACATGATGTAGCAACGTGACCATCTTCTCCACACCTAAAGCAGTACCAAGGTTTAGGCTTGTTTGAGTGTTGTGTCATGGCAGTTCTCACAGGTCTGGTATTGAAACCACTTGGTTCAGGTCTTGATTGTGCCTGAGAAATCAAAGTTGTGAGCTGGCTCTGCAGTTTATTCATCTGCGTTCTGAGATCCTCGATTGCCTTGAAGTCATGCTTTGGATTTGAGTCACAAGCGCAAGTGCTTTGTGAACTCACTTGTACTCGTTGTCTGGACGAACTGATATGTTTTTTCATGCGGCTCTCCTTGGATAGTTGTCTGTCTTCTTCTGTGCGTAACAAGAGCAAAAGCTCTGAAAAGGAAGGAGGATTGTCTTTTTTCTGTTCAAGTTGTAAGTTTGTTATGACTGTGTTATCCCAGCATCCACGGCAGAATTGTTTAATGAGATGCTTTTCTATTTCACTTGTCAAAATGCCTCTTGACGACAGAATTCAAGGTAAGCTGCAATCGCTGAAGGTAAGCAGACGGCCTTTCACCACCCCTGCGAGATGGAGTTCATGACTTTATGAGCTGTTCATGAGCACTCATGAAACATTCATGAACAACTCATTATATGTTCACTTGTCATGTTCATGAACCAAAATTCTTAAAATGCTCATGAACCATTTTAAAGAGCAGTTCATGAAATGTTTATGAACATTGTTCATTCATATAAAGTTCCTGTTTTGCTCATGACAGACTTTTATGAGCAATTTATGAACTTTTCATGATCCAGCCAATCACAACATTATAATTAAAACCCCAAAAAGTGTGCATGAGCATTTCATGAACTTTTCATGACTATGAGCATTTCATGAATTTTGGATGATTGTGGCAAGTTCAGAATATATTTGAATATTCATGAGCATTTTATGAACTTTTGATGATCAGTGAGTGTGATGTTTTTAAAGACCTCTTGAATATTCATCTACTATTTGAACATTTCTTTATTTTTTAAAACTTTTAATCTTAAAACAAAACAATAGTGAATTTGAAACTGAACATTATCTGTATTTATTTTTGGTGACATTCATATCATTTTATGGTTTATCTGTTTGAGAAGCAGTACGAGTAAGTAGCGCCAAGGTGGAACCTTTGGCAGGTGAGCGGTGACATCTGGGTTACCTTAGGGGGGACACTTCCGCCCCCTCCTCAGAAGCAATCCAGACGATCAACCGGATCCTGTGTATAATTATTGCTGCTCCACTTTTCTGTTTTCTACAGGTCAGTACATGATGAAAATGATCGATGTTAACTTGTGTGAATTAGATATGATGTTGGAGATGTTTAGGAGAGTGTGTCAGAAGGTTGTGAGCATGTTTGACATAGTAACGGTATTTTAAAAATACTAAACTGTCGGCAACAATAGATGCCATTTTCGCGGGCTTCAGCCGCGCCTGGGTAAATGTGACCTGAGCGAAGGCTCGCAGGCAGGTCAGCTGCTGCGCACGGGTAATATGTTTTGTTTACCTGAGTGCAGTCTTGCAGGCACATTGCCTTGTTTTTTGTTTATTAACATTGACAGTGTATTTTTGTGATCTCCATAATATGTTATATTTGGTAAAGATAGATATATTGATAGAAAGTATTATTTGATAGCATTATGTGTTTATAGATAACAACCTGTCCTTCACTGCAAACATAGCTGCTACAACCCACTGCTGCAGATACACGCTTTACAACATCAGGAGGATGCGTCCCCAGCTGACCCAGAAAGCGACGCAGGTTCTGGTCCAGGCTCTCATCATCTCACGCCTAAACTACTGCAACTCCCTCCTGGCTGGTCTACCTGCATGTGCCATCCGACCTCTGCAGCTCATCCAGAATGCAGCAGCTCGTCTGGTCTTCAACCTTCCTAAATGTTCCCACACCACGCCGCTCCTCCGCTGCCTTCACTGGCTTCCGGTAACTGCTAGAATCCACTTCAAGACAATGGTACTTGCGTACCATGCTGCGAATGGATCTGGCCCTTCCTACATCCAGGACATGGTTAAACCGTACACCCCAGCACGTGCACTCCGCTCTGCATCAACCAAACGGCTCGCTGCACCCTCGCTGCGAAGGGGACCCAAGTTCCCATCAGCAAAAACACGTGGGTTTGTTATCCTGGCTCCAAAATGGTGGAATGAGCTCCCCATTGACATCAGGACAGCAGAAAGCTTACACACCTTCCGGGGCAGACTGACAACTCATCTCTTTCGACTCCACCTCGAGCGATAGAATTACTAACAAAGAACTGCTAACAGAGCACCTATATACTAATAAAGGACTGGCTTATCTAAAGCCAGTTGAGTAGCACTTGAAATGTTTGGCTCTATGAAACCTGATGTAGTTTATGATTCTGTTTTCTTCAAGGTTGTGTCTTCCTGGTCGAATGTACTTATTGTAAGTCACTTTGGATAAAAGCGTCAGCTAAATACAATGTAATGTAGTTGCTTGACACAATCACAGTGCTTCACCTGCAGATGCCCTGCTGGCCCCTTTTATCCAGCTCTGAAAAGTTGCAGTCCTTTCAGCTGCCTCCTTCAGATATCTCTCTATCTGCTTCAGTCTCCTCTGTCTTGACAACACACTCTCACTCCATAATCGTCCAGGAGCGACGTTTGGTCAGGGTCCGTGGCGTGCAGTTGTGACGCTCCTAGGCTCCTTCAGCGTCATAAAGGGACGCAAATAGCTTTCAACTGATTGCAATGTATTCCCATCTGCGGCGAGATTTGACGCTCATGGAAGCACGGCATTCGTTTGTGTCAGCTGCCCTTAAAGGCAATGTGAGCGTCCATTCTCATTGGATAACGGAGAATTGTACACCCGGAAGTAAGTATTCCACTTACTGTCGATTGATTTTACAGTGATATCTGCACTACTCATCGACTAAAAAACACCAGATTATCCTTGTTAATTACACAACATTGATTGGTTTAAATTGTGTGCAATGCTTTTGTATTTTCCCCCTTCGATTCGGAGAAACAAATATTTTTTCGGAATAAAGGATGGCAGAAGACACTACACTACCCAGAATCCCCAGCTATTGTTTAGGACTACACCATGTGCTCTGTTTGACAAACCCCGTTTTTTTTTCACCATTTATTCCAATGGCTGGTGTCTATGTCACGTGATGTCACGTGGCGCAGTGGTCTGTGCGTTTGATCATCAGATCAAGGGGGTGTTGGGGAACTCCAGTTCGAAACCCGCTCCCGCCGCCACTGCGTCAGGCCGTTGTGTCCTTGGGCAAGACACTTCACCCGAATTTGCTCCTGTGGGTATTGTCCACAGTAGATGACCATTACATGTATGATCTGTATGTGTAATGTGTATTTGTAAAGCGCTTTGAGAGTCTTTGATAAAGCGCTATAATAAATATAAGGATTAATATTATTATCTTCAAATTTCTCCCTCCAGAAAAAAAACTGAGGTTACCTACTGTAACCCAGCTTCTATGAGTAAATGGCGCAGCCCTCTAAGGCTATCGCTATTGGGTTATCCCTCTGCGCCCCCGCGCAGCACTGAAACACTTGTAGTCCACGCCCACCCGCTAGGTGGGCCCTACCCTCGGGCCTCCTTCCGGTATAAATAGGAAGGTGGCCCGGCAATCTACTCCCATACAATATAACTTTTCTTCAGCTATTCGTAGAGCCAGTGGGGCCCAGCGCTTAGAGGGCTGCGCCATTACTCATAGAAGCTGGGTTACAGTAGGTAACCCCAGTTCTATTTCGTATATGGCTTCGTCCTCTAAGGCTATCGCTATTGGGTTAAGGGCAAAGCATGATGTAGTCTGCGCCCCACTGGGTCCGCCCGGCACTAGAAGCACAGACACACCTGCTCAATAACACCCCCTGCCTGTTGTGCCATGCGTAATGGCGCATCACCGTCCCTGGAACATAGCAAAACATGCCTATCTTCCCGACGGGGTGAAGGCTGGGAACAATACATACCGGCCGCTGTGAGAAAGTAGAGACGAAGGTCCCACCTTATCCTGCGACCATAGAGGGGGAACAGCAGCTCTCTGTGTGTCAGACAGGTAGGAGCTGGATCCCTGACGTCACTCACTCTGACCAGACACTCCGTACGAAGTGTGTCAGAGTAAAGGGAACATCCCTCTCATACGAGGGGAAAAGGGCCGCTCTCCGCGTGCCGAGAGGCAGAAGAGAGGCGCACAGCTGGTTCCCTGACGTCACTCACTCCGACAGGACACCCAGTACAGGGTGTGTCAGAGAGGATAAATAAAAGTGAATACATGAACAGGGGGAAGACCAAGATGCAGCAGTGCAAATATCTTCCACTGACATTCCTCCATGCAAAGCCGTGGAGGAGGAATTCCTCTGGTGGAGTGCGCATTAATGTTCTCCGGGGGCTCCACCCCAGAGGAGACATATGCCTGCGACACAGCCTCACACAGCCAGTGTGACAGCCGTTGTGCAGACAGAGGCTGCCCGATCGATCGCTCTCTATAGTGCACAACCAGGCGCTGAGAACGGCGCCAGGCCGCCGTGCGCGCCACATAGCAAGACAGTGCGCGCACAGGACAGAGGAGATGAGATGTGGCTTCTTCCTCCGACATGTAAGGAGGGGGGAATAAGCCAGCCAGAGTGATCACTCTTGACCTAAAAGAGTTGTGATGACCTTAGGCATGAAGCCGGGTTAGGGCGTAAAACAGCTGAACTGCATCTCCTTTGATCCGGAGAGCTGACGGAGCCACCGAGAGAGCAGATAAATCACTCACCCTTTTCTCTGATGGAGCCAAAAGTAGTACTACTTTGGCTGAACACAGTTTAAGGGGAACCTGATCAGGTTCAAATGGGGCTTTGCTTTAGTGCGCGTAACACCCAAGCCAAATCCCACTGAGGCGCCAGTGTGCGTGACACCGGTCTGAGTCTCCATACTCCTCGCCTAACACGGCTGCTGCGCTCTGCGAGCCCCTCGGTTCAATTTGCCAGGAATATACATTGCTCTGATGGAGAGCAACGTGTGTGCGCGCCCAGAACAGCAGCCGCCTGGCTGCGTTCAGAAGCTGCGCAGATCGTACTCCTCCCTGGCGATTGAGGTAGGCTGCTTCCATAGCCGTGGCCTGTTGTCTGTGCACTTTTAGGCAAAAGGGCTGCGAGGGAGTTTCCACACACTGCATTTCACTCCGTCTCTCCTCATGAGGCGCGTACACGCCCAGAGGATGAGAGGTGTGTGTATGCTGTCCACACGAGGCGTTATAACGGTGCTCGTGGATTTATTATGACCGTGTGTAGGAGGCATATCTGGGACAGAGGAATGCCGCGAGCTCTGCAGTTTATAAACCAATAGGTTAAAAACAGCAGGCTTCTGCAGCGAATGAACCACCTCTGGAGTGTCCCCCTGTTGGAAGAGACCCCGGGGGATCATCACGTGACCAGCTGACGCCAACGCCGAGCAGCTGCGTCACAGAGAGGGCTGTGTGGGTTGTGACATGCCGGAGGAGAGCTGTCAGTTTCTCTGCCACGAGTTTAATTCCACTCCCAGATAACATTTGTCTGAGAGGGAAGAGGACAGCTCTTCTTCCAATTTATTATGAAACCCAGGCTTTGACAGATGCGATACGAGATGTACCGTCTGTAAAGCGACTTCCTCCCTGGAGCGAGCCAGCAAATAGCAGGTCGTCCAGAGGAAACCACCCTCTCATCCCTCCTCTGTGTAGTGGCTCCAGCCTTCTCTACACAAAAATGGGAGGAGCCAGGAAATATCCGACGGCAGACGATTGTCTGGTCTGATATTCCCTGAAATGAGAAACGCAGGAATTTCCTGTGTTTCGGGATGAGGGGTACGTGGAAGTATGCATCCTTCAGGTGGAAGTGAACCAGTCGTCCTGGTGAACACATTCCAGCACCTGTTTGATCGTCAGCATGTGGAATACTGACAGATCGAGGATGTCTCATTGCCCCAGTCTTTTTCGGGATTAGAAAAATAACGGGAGTGAAAACCCCTGATTTTCCTCCCTTTGAGGAACCCTGGAAATATCCTCTTTCAACAGGGTTCCAGCGGCTCGGATTGGAGCGCAAGACATAGCTTCTGGGAGGACAGGAGTGTTTCCTGTATCCCATTGAACTGTGGGGGGGGGGAGAGGCGAACTGCAGGACGTATCCTCTGCTGATCAGCCTGCTCATCCATCTGTCCATCAGACCCGCGCGCTGCCACTCTGAGAAAAACTCTGAGAGCGGGCGCACGTGCTCGAGATGTGTTTTTGGTCGTCATGGTGACGAGCCACGCCAGAGCCCCTGCCGCCGCTGCCCGTGAGGCAACCCAAGGCGGGGGCCTCCACACGCTGCGTCTCACTCCGACTCTCATCATGAGGCGCGTACACGCTCAGGGGATGGATGGAGGTGTGTGCAGTGCTGCCCACATGAAGCGTTATAACGGCGTTCATGGGTTTATTAAGGCCGTGTGTACGAGGCGTATCTCGGACAGAGGAATGCTGCGAGCTCTGTAGGTTATTAACAGGGGTTAAAACCGGCAGGCGTCTGCAGCGAGCCCTGCTGTCTACTTAATCAACAGATTAGTGGCAGCCGGCTTAATTAGCGAGCTCTGCAGTTTATTAACCGATTAACAGAATTCTGCAGCGAGCCCTGACGCCGTGGCGCTGCGGGCGCTGCCGCTGGGGCACTCAGCCTGGAATACTGCTCCTTCCCCAGTTCTGGCTTCTCTGTGATGTGCCGTAATGGTCGTCATGGTGACGAGCCACGCCATTGCCCTCGCCGCCACTGCCCGTGAGGCGAAAGGGCTGCGAGGAAGCCTCCACATGCTGCGTTTCACTCCGGCTGTCATCATGAGGCGTGTACACGCTCAGGGGATGAGTGGCTGTGTGTGCAGTGCTGTCCACATGAGGCGTTATAACGGCGCTCATGGGTTATTATTAGCCTATGACCGTGTGTAGGAGGTATATCTCGGACAGAGGAATGCCCCGAGCTCTGCAGGTTATTAACCGATAGGCACCCTGCTCCGACTCTGTCTCCCCCGTCCGGGGGAGAGGAGGGAGGGGAGAACCGAACGGTGAACCGTGGAGGGAGGCGGGGCAGGAGTTGCTTTTCTTCGGACTCCTGCCCGGCACTCGGCCCCGTCCGTGGGCTCGTAAGTCTGGACGGGCCAATCGTCCTCCTCGGCCACAGCAGCAAGAGCGTCCGCTCTCCGCTTCCTGTCGCCCGAGGGGAGACGAGCGCAGTGTGTGCATGCTACCTGCTGGTTTAGAGCCGCGTACGCGTGCTCTGACCCCAGGCAGGATTTGCATACTGTTTTTATCTCTGCTGGTCATAACTCCTTATGAACCCAAAGCCACATGAGGGACAATCACGAACGCAGTTCTCAATTGCTGTGCTGAGGGAGCAGATTGCCGGGCCACCTTCCTATTTATACCGGAAGGAGGCCCGAGGGTGGGGCCCACCTAGCGGGACCTAGGCGTGGATTACAAGTGTTTCAGTGCTGCGCGGGGGCGCAGAGGGATAACCCAATAGCGATAGCCTTAGAGGGCGAAGCCATATACGAAATAGAACATGGCCGAACTTCGTTTTATTCTCGGTGGAAAATGCCTATTTTAAAGTTAGTTTGGCCATTAAAATGCGTTTTGATGTCATTTGATGCGAGACATATGAGTTGTTATTTCAGATTATGTGTGCAGTGAATGTACATGATCTTTAGTTTGCTAGTTATTACGAAGATTACTTCAGGAAATTGTGTCCATAGAACGTTTTCATTGTTACCAAGGTGGTTGCTAGGGACGCTGCTATCGATATTATTTCTGTTATGTAACTGTTTAATGGTGTTATCTTTATTGCTACCTCCTTCCCCGTCAATGTATAGTGTTGGTCCACAGCGCAAATGTATTAGTTTAACAAAATCCGCATCTAAAGATACGTTATTTTCCCCTGTGCAATTCCAGTCTCACATCTCACAGCACATCGTCAACAACAAATACCGGAAACAGACCGAAAACATTTCAAAAAAATAAAATACTTGAATGGGGGGTAGACGTCACATCCTCTAGGGGGGTCCAGGGGTCTGCCCCCCGGGAAGATTTGTTTTAACATTTTAAAGTAAAATACTTCAATCTGGTGCACTTTGAGCAGAATTACTACTAGATCTAGGGGGTACAACTCTAAACACCCATATGAAAAAGATCAATTTACATTTTATTAATCAAATAAGTATGTGAACATAACCAATAACCTACCATAGCCAATAACAAATAAATGTAACTTATTTTTATTTTTTTGTTCTTTCATATCTTATTTGACCATTTAACATTTATTTATTCGTGCATATTTTTTTAATCTCTCCGATTTTTGGTTTACTGTCCTATAGTATACATTGAAATGATTTCAAACCTGTTTTATCCCAATAATTATAAAGGAATACCTTGGAAATATGTGTTTATATCAATTGTGATCAAACCGTTTGAGACCCACTGAGATAACAACAGCGCCGGTACCGGTGCGCCCTTTTCTCTCTCCCTCGCTCGCTCCCACGCTCACTCACACTTTGGCTGTGAGCTGCTGGCGCCTGATAAGCCAACATCCCCCATTTTCATCACTTACAGCGCCCATCGTACAGGGCAAATGAAAATTAGGATGTCCACCAATGGTCAAAAATGTTTTCTACCAGCGCAGCACCTCTACAGATCTGGCGCCCTAGGCGAACATCTATAACACTAGTGCCCAGGCTGAGAAATCTGCGGAGCTGCAGCTGTGAAAAGATTGTGTGTGTGTGTGTGTGTGTGTGTGTGTGTGTGTGTGTGTGTGTGTGTGTGTGTGTGTGTGTGTGTGTGTGTGTGTGTGTGTGTGTGTGTGTGTGTGTGTGTGTGTGTGTGTGTGTGTGTGTGTGTGAGGAAGTCCGAGACATTACGTCACTATACCCAATACGTCACTGTACTTACTAGACTAGAAGAAGTAAACAATGGAAAAATAAAAATGAGGCTTTCTGGGGCAGCATAGCCAGGTATTTTCTGTGTTAGAGTTGTACTCGCTACAGGGTGTACTTTGAGGGTTTGCAGAACGTTTACATGCATACAAAAAAATAAGCTACATAACACACAAGGGGACGGTTAATAACTGGAAAAGCATGACATGGGACCTTTAAGAACATAAACGTAACATTCGGCTATGCATTAAATAACCAAACGATGATTACATTAACTAATTTGAACAGTAATTCACATCATCATCTCATAACAAAATAAGCTAAGGCGACTACTTGCATTCAGTGACTTGATTTTTTAAATGAAAACAAGGGACATTTTTAGTTCACCTCATTAAAATATGTAATGTAACTATTAAAGAAAAAATTGTCACAATTCTGTTTCAATGTAGTTTGACCATTGTAACTGCTGTGCAGACATACTGATAATAATATAGCCCCTCCAAATGTCTGTGCACGTCCCTGGGCAACCCAGTCTCACGACATTTCGTGTTATAGTCACGAAATTAATTAATCTACTGATTCGTGTTCACTGTTGGAGCACCACCCAGTGGCGTGGTTGAAGGTTCAACTCTGCTCCGCGCCGATCGTTGATGAGTAGTCTTTTCAAGGAAAGGACTCGAACACCGAGGTATGAGATAAGCAATGAGCTGATTTAATGGTAAAAGCAACAGTACAAAATACAGAGTCCTCTGAGCTCAATTCTACTACTGTGTGATATACGTATCAGGACAGTCAGAAGAGAGAGCCGAGTATGAATATTGGGACAGTTTACATACAGTTTCTGTGGGAGGAGTTGTGTTGGTTGCTCCTCACTTCATATCTCTAATTGGTGGATTCACTCCTGGGCGGACCCTAGGCAATGAGTCAGCAGCCGTTGACTCCGTCTGGTTCGCCCCATCTCCTTACGTTAGCTAACACACAATATCACATGTTCTGCCTCTGAATGCTATACTTGTATGTTCCAGATATGGAAAGTTTACTTATCTCATGACATCCTTTAGGAGTGGTCAACTAACAAAGGTTAACTGTTTTTATAACCTAAGGCCTTCTCTGAACTTCCTCCAACCTCGATGTCAGCTCACACAGCTCAGAACGACCATTGTCTCTCTAACTGTGTTTGACCCAACTCCGTAACCAGTGTTGTGCTAGTTACTGAAAACCAGTAACTAGTTACTTCATTCCAAAAGTAACTAAGTTACTTTACTGATTACTTACACCAAAAAGTAACGTTTTAGTTACTTAAAAAAAGGGCTCCCATTATATTAATGCCCTTATAGCCTTCATTTCAGTACTGTTATTGCATTGGAGAATAATACAATCTGTTGATCAACTTGACATGCATTATATGCAATCTGGATTGCATCGATATTAGCTGGCTTTACATTTTTGTATATTCTTTCTCCAGGTAGTTGGAAAAAGTTTTCCGTTTCATATGCCGTGTGCCGCCCAGACATGCTATCATGCTAACTAGCTCCCTGAAAGCGGGTGACTCCACTGTAGCAATAGCCTGCATGTGTTCTACAACATACCGTGCAAATGCTTTATCGACTTTTCCCTGGCTAGCAGTCCCTTGGTTAAAATCCAGCCGCTGTTGCTTAGGTGGAGGTGGAGTGGCGTCGGCTGAGTCTCAGCTACTAGCTTCGTCCCAGCATGTTGTTTTTGCAGATGTTTTAAGAGATTTGAATGACTGGTTTGGGCAGTAGATAGGCTCTTTGACCCGCCAGGACACAACTTACATTTAACTAAAACGTTCTTTTCTTTGTGCTCGACAAAATTGAAATAGTGAGAATATCTCCAGGTGGAGAAACTAGACTTGAGCTCCGCCGCCGCCATGATAGTCTTGTTAGTAAACAACACAAACACGCCCACAGCCCGTCTCCGCATGTGACACAGGAAGTATCTAAGTACATTTACTCAAGTACTTAAGTACAGTTCTCATCTCTGTTCACCTGGCTGTTGACTATATAAAAAAACTAACGCAGTAACGGAGTAACGCACCATGTAGTAACGGTAACTGAGTTACTGAATTTAAAAAGTAATGCGTTAGAGTACTAGTGTCACAGTCTTAAGGAGAACCCAAATGCAGCACTCGAGAAACCAAGGAGAATTGGTAATATCCTTTATTGGAGATTCCACTGGATCGGAGGAATACCAACCGGGCAGTATAACGCACCGGAGGACAGCGGGCAGAAGGTGAGTCAGGGACAGGCAGAGGGTCAGGGAGTAAGCGAGGCGGTCAGCGTGGATACAGGCAGGGTCGGATAACAGGCCAGGCAGGATAGTCGAGGGACAGGCAGGATCAGGAAACAGGCAGAGCAGGCAGGTCGGGGACAGGCAGGGTCGGAACCGGGTAGGCAATCTAGTGTTGAACGCGGGAGAGACAAGCATGAGGCAAAGTACAATCTGGCAAAGAGTGTGTGTCAGGTGCGAGTTTAAATACTGGCAGAAGCTAATGGGTGCAGAAGAGAAAGAGAGTGAGTTAACGAGTGGGTGTGGAAAACAGGTGAGACAGGTGAATGGAAAACTACTGGTGAATGATGGAGCAGACTATGACAACTAGTTACTGCCAAAAATAACGGTGTTACAGTAACGCGTTGTAACTTTGTCCCAACACTGTCCGTAACACACATCATATGGAATAACATGTGACATTAAATGAATATACCAGAAATACGCTGTATTAAACTTTCTGCTATAACACTATAGCTGGAAACTGTGAACACAGGTTACTTTATCACCAACACGATTTTCTATTTTTTTTCGTGTCAAGCAATGTATTTCTATTGGTAGTATGTTTCGTGCCTGCACCACGTCTTTTTGTCCGGTCGGGTCTTGGAATACCAGAAGCTGTGTCGTTCATAAAAACATTTTCTTACTCAATATCTTACCCTAAGCCTAACCCTATCCCTTTTATTTTAAATTGTATAATGTTGGAGTTTGTTTGCCGTCCATGAGGAAAATAAATGGGGCTCAGATCCTCAGAAAACTGAAATCTGTCATCTTTTTTCCTTCTAATTTGTTATTATTTGGTGCAGGCACGAAACATACTACCAATAGAAATACATTGCTTCTAAAATCGTTCTGTGTCAGAATACTGAAATCTGTTTTTTCTTCAAATTTGCTATTATTTACATTGCTTTTAAAATCGTTCTGTGTGACACGAAAAAAATGGCGAAATCGTGTTGGTGAACACGAATCAATAGATACATTTCGTGCCTATAACACGAAATGGCGTGAGACTGTGTTGCCATATGAGGCCGGCCGCCGGAGGGCTTTCCTTTGCTTCCAGCTATCAGATTGTAAACAAAATCACGTGACTGGTGGCAGATGACAGCGCTGAGCGCTGACAAGGTGTGTTTTATCGCAGCGAGACGCTACAATACTAATTGTGGGCTTATCATGTTGATTCGGCCACAACTGAAAAAAAGACTTTTGCTCTCTCCAGAGGGGCAGGTCAGCCAAAGAGGGAAAACGGGCCGATGCCCGGGCAACATTAGCCCGTACATGTGCACGTCCCTGCAACACACCTATACACACATCGAACTGCCCGATTATTACGCCTTATTATTCTATTTATGAAGGAGATGTCCGGTCACCAGGGCGTGTGTGTGTGTGTGTGTGTGTGTGTGTGTGTGTGTGTGTGTGTGTGTGTGTGTGTGTGTGTGTGTGTGTGTGTGTGTGTGTGTGTGTGTGTGTGTGTGTGTGTGTGTGTGTGTGTGTGTGTGTGTGTGTGTGTGTGTGTGTGTGTGTGTGTGTGTGTGTGTGTGTGTGTGTGTGTGTGTGTGTGTGTGACACTGACATTTGTTTTCAGAATATATTAAGATACTGTCGTCCGTTACGGTACTGCGGTCAACTCAGCCGTCTCTCGTGTTTGCTTGGTCAAATCAGCAGCTCTTCATTTTTGAGTGCGCAATTACAGATGGAGCATCATTTCGGACACTTTGAAACGCGAGGGCCGTGATTGGTACATGATCTGCCCTCGCTCAAGGAAAAACCTCCAGCTTGACTTGAGACCTCCCCCGTGATAAATAAATGTAATTATTATGAAGCCAGCTGCAATGGATCATTGATCCACCAGGGGTGCAGTGGGGTTCCACACTGGAGCTCATGTGAAATAAAGTCAGATACAGTAGCTGGATGTACAGCGGAACTTTGTTCAGATCCATATGTCACGGATATCATACTCTGTGCTAAATAAGAGACATGTAATCATTTGCAAAACATCACCATGTTGTTATTTAACAAAATAATGTTGTTTAGTCGAAAAAACGAACGGGACGAAATGCAGCCCGGCTCTTGATTTGTAATCCTAATTTAATCATCATCTTCACCACTATCATTTATGTTTATGTTAGCCGAATTGACATGAAATCCCTGACACATATGAATATACTGTATTCAACTTCATTAAAACGTTATTAAAGGTGGGGTAGGTAAGTTTCAGAAACCGGCTCGAGATAAACTTTTTGTTATATTCCATGGAATGCTCTTAACATCCCGATAGCAATGAATATCTTAAGTGCTTTGACAAAAAAATCCATAAAAAAATTGGCCTACCTGCCTGTCAGCCTTCCATCAGGGCACAAACTTATCTCGTGCCCTCATTGGTCATGTCATAAGGAAGTGACAGATTTTCTCCGGTTTTGTATTTTCAAATTCTAGCGATCTCGAGCCGGTTTCTCAAACTTACCTACCCCACCTTTAACGTGCCTAAACTCAGTAATTCACTAAAAATATTTATATTTTAATGGAGCCTCGTCGGCAGATCAGGATCCCAACGCGTAGCGGAGGGATCTTGATCAGCATGAAGGGTGTTATTTTCCCCATAAGGAACAAGTCGCTGCAAATTATCCCGCTTATTACATGGCCACATTCTCAACAAAGTAACGTCATGACTCCCAATATTAATTGAAATGCTTTTATGGATTTAGAAAATGTTTTTAGTGATTTCAAAAATAGTTGTATTGATTTAAATTGACATGCATCCGCTAAGAAAAATAGTCTGTTGTTACCGTTTTTTAAACAGTCTGAATGAAACAGCAGCTCTCAGCTGTGTATTTACACAGCTCTCTCCCCCCCTGATCTTTCTTCTCCAGCAGCTAAATTAATTGTAGGTTACTCTGAGTGACAAGCTTACAGTTAGTGACTTAACAACACCATAAAAGCTGGTGGGTTGAAAGCAATACGGGAGGTAAAAAGAACTAGAATAATTGTGATTTATTTATTGTGGCTTTTATGTTTTTAGGTATAAAATGTTATATAATTCAGGCTTATAATTCACCCTTCTCTAAAAGCCTTCAACAATGACAATATTCATAGTAATTTAATAAATCCTTCCAACACACATTGTAAAAATAGTAGTGCTGTCAAAATTATCGCGTTAACGGCGGTAATTAATTTTTTGAATTAATTGCGTTAAAATATTTAACGCATTTAATGCATGTGCAGAATGGCCCGCACCATACGTGCCACCAGTGGCAGCGCCAAGGGTATGGCTGGGGTAGGCTACACCCATACCAAGAAATGGCTTAGCCCCACCATGAAAAATGATGTTAAAGTAAGCAAAATAAAGTCTGCCAACTCGCGGAGTAAATTGCACAGACAGCAGTTAGTAAGATTGATTTCAGTAGCCACGGTTTTGAAAACTTTTGTCACGTAGTGATCGTCTTCTCAATAGAACATCTTTGATAACGGCGTGGTGTTGTTGCAGGAAGTCCCGACGCAGAATACTTTTGCTGTAGTACAGGGCAGAGCCATATAATAGTAATAATATGGCTCTGGTACAGGGGTGCACATAACTGGTACGCAGGTTATGTGCGTAATCTGAAATGCGTACCGTCACTTGTGTCACAAAGCGCATTTGCGTACCGACGTAGCCTACTTGTGAAGCTTTTCCAGAAGGCGGTTAGATCACCGGACGACAGAGTCGGTCTCCGTGTGCACAGACAGGGCTGCTGTTAACGTCGGTCTGTACAACGGACTTGTGCCAAAACTACGCCAACCGGCTGCGGAGGGAGACTCCCCCCTTCACTGGAGAACTGCGCTAAAACTATGGGCTCAGAACAGTCTCATAATACACACATGCACACAGAAGGATTCAAACGTGTATTTCATGATCCGCAAAAGGATTCAAACGTGTATTTCCGGATCCACACTTGTGTTTTTCAATGCACACACAAATGTGTTCCGTTTCATATACATGTAAATAAAATCCAAATACAGAAAAAGGTTTTACATATGTATTTTTGATCCTCACATATTTGTTTTCCGTTTAAAACCTGAACCTGCAAACACAAACCGCTTTGTGCACGGATCGCTGTGCATTCGTGTGTGGGTTTTTTGAGATTCCCCTGACGGTCAGCCGATTCGTACTTGTAATTTGTTCTATTATCTCCTCCATTCTAAGCCAATCACATGAGCGCGCCCCCACGAGGGTATGATTTCTTGCGTTCATGACGTAGCGCTTCATGTACGCATTTTGCGCAGTCCGGTCAGCTCGCTAAACAGAGGACGGAGCTTCAGGTGCTCATGCAGAGCTGCGTGTCTCCGTCAGACTCAGCAGCTGATCTGATCTCTCTCTCGCGTCCGGTTACACTTCACTCGCGTTTATGTCCATATCGATCAGATCCAGCTCTCCTGATCGGCCTTTATAGAGAGCACCGATCAAACTATTAAGAGTGAGTATCGGCCGATAATGACCGGCGGGGCTCCCCCCCATTAACAGGTCACTGTCTAGCACTGGCTTCGTAGTGCACTGATCGATTAGGCGAAGCTAACCTGTAGCTGCTCCCTCCACACTCACAACAACTTCATACAGACATAAATAAAGCAGCTGTATTCGCCATACAGGAAACACACATTTAAAACGGTTTTGCCTGCCGTTTTTGTGTACACAAGCATTCATCAATGGTTTGGAAAGTGGCGCTGTACCTTAATAATATAAAGACTTGTATTTGCGTGCATTTCCTGTTCGGAAAGTGACTGTACAGAGAGTGGAGGTGTCCTGAGATTAGCGCCTGCAGGCAGGCTCCATGGAGCTGTCAGCTCCGGACTGCGCAAAATGCGTACATGAAGCGCTACGTCATGAACGCAAGAAATCTACCCTCGTGGGGGCGCGCTCATGTGATTGGCTTAGAATTGAGGAGACATCTGATTGGCTATAGGTAGAAATAATTACAAGTACGAATCGGCTGACCGTCAGGGGAGTCTCAAAAAACCCACACATCACACAGCGATCCGTGCACAGAGAGCGGCTTGTGTTTGCAGGTGCAGAGGTTTTAAATGGAAAACAAATATGTGAGTATCAAAAATACACATGTAAAACTTTTTTCTGTATTTGGATTTTATTTACATGTATATGAAACGGAACACATTTGTGTGTGCATTGAAAAACACAAGTGTGGATCCTTTTGCGGATCATGAAATACAAGTGTGAATCCTTCTGTGCGCATGTGTGTATTATGAGACTGTTCTGAGCCCATATAAAACAGCTGATCACAACGTTCACACTCTGTGGTCACGAAGTACTCCACTAGCCGCCCCCTCTGTCGACTTTCCTGAAGTACTCCCCCGTTGATAGAAATCAACACGTAATGAATTAAGACCCCACGGTTTGATGATTGATAGGTGTGTGGGCTGTCTTTTACTTTGACACGCAGAAAAATGTTATAATAAACATAGATACTGTATGTTAAATGGATATATCCGCCTTCTTTCATTTATCTTTCCATTCCCACAACAATATACATAAATAAATGGTATATTTTGGACATAGTTCGAATGGTGATTAATCTGATTAAAAATTGTAATCGTTTGACAGCCCTAAAAAATAGCCTACTGTAAGTTAAGAAATCATTCCAATATGTACAACTTCTGATGTAACAACAATAACATTATAAATAGTAACATAGCTGAACATGGTATTGCACATTTAGCTTTGAGTGTTACTGACCTCGCGGATACAAGCGGCCGAGATGGGTTTTCTCCTTAGGGTGGCTGGCGTCTCCCTTAGAGATAAGGTGAGAAGTTCGGTCATCAGGGAGGGACTCGGAGTTGAGCCGCTCCTCCTTCGCGTCGAAAGGAGCCAGTTGAGGTGGTTCGGGCACCTAGTTAGGATGCCACCTAGGGAGGTGTTCCAGGCACGTCCAGCTGGGAAGAGACCAAGGGGTAGACCTAGGACCAGGTGGAGGGATTATATCTCTTCGCTGGCCTGGGAGCGCCTTGGGATCCCCCAGTCAGAGCTGGTTGATGTCGCCAGGGAAAAGAAAGTTTGGGGCTCTCTGCTGGAACTCTGCTGCTACCCCCGCGACCCGACCACGGATAAGCGGGAGAAGATGGATGGATGGATGGATGTTACTGACCTGAGATGTTTTTATTACATGAATTAAGGTGACTGAGGCTTTTTAACATAGACAGAGCACAACTGAAACATAACATCTGAAACAATGTAACAACATAATACACTTTTTGAGGATGCAGCTTGGGATGTGAGGAGTGAGGGACACGGCTTAGAACGGGCGTGTCGCCTACTGTCCTGCCAGTGTTGGCAGGACACGAGAGTGTTGAGGTTGTTGTGTTTAATATTCATGAGAATATTTGTCATTGTTCAAATGATAATAAACATTAGCATAACGCATATTTGTCCACTCATATGTTGATAAGAGTATTACAAACTTGAAAAATATTCCTCTAAGGTACATTTAGAACAGATCAAAAATGTGTATATATATATATATATATATATATATCAGAGGTTGTGCTAGACTTTTTCACTGCCCGTCATTTTGACGGACAGGATCGTATAACTTCTGTCAAAATCCAGAATTACCCGTCGGCCTTTACACAACTCTGAGGAGGGGGGGTGGGAAGCATGCTCGTGAACTGTCAACGGGGGGGGGGGGGGGAGAGAGACAGTTCACATGCGCGGTGTTATGCAGAGCTGATGCACCTCGCGGGAGCGTGCACAGCGTAAAGCCAAAACTCACAGACATTTCAATGATTTGTACGGCACAGTTAGGTTTGGAAACGGTATGATTTCCTTTTTGGAGGGCATGCATAACATGGCATAACACCGGAGCCTCACTGCGGGGAAACTTTGGCGCTGTTCCGAGTTTGTTCTAATCTGTCAAAATGACGGACTGCTTTTAGATTTGTCCGTCATTGTTAAAAAAAATCCGTCATGGACGGAAAATATTCGGTTAATGCGACCTCTGATACACATATATAGCAGGAGTCGGCAACCCCTGGCACGCGTGCCAATGGTGGCACGCGGCACCGTAACGAGTGGCACACTAGGAATAAGTGTGCAAAATATTTAAATTGTATTTTCGGATCCTGAACGAGACCGCCGCCAGAGCGCGTCTCCCCGTTACCTGCAGAAAGAAGCCATGCACGCAACACAGCCCCGCTCTCTTTATCTCCAGGTGACTTTCTGCCGCTTTCCTCCGTGGTGCTGATCGTCTTACCACGGAGGAAAGCACTTCACAAATTGCAGTACCCATAAGGAGCTGTACAAATGCCGCAGTTTTTGCGTGGCTGTGTATTTAGTTGAAAGCCCAGTGGCGATCTGCTCATGGAAATAATATGCTACAAAGGGGCGGACTGGCCATCTGTGTGTTGAACGTTCCTGTCAGCTCCCAGTAATTCAATAACCCACTTTAGCTTCAATGACTGGAGAGAGGCGAGCTCTTCTTGGGAGGCCGTTGCATTTATTTAGTTGTTCTTCTGTTTCACGAAATACATCACAGATTCTGTTTTTCTGCTTCCTCGTTTCACTTCCAGAAACATACACACGCTCGCTCACTCTCGCTCTACCATCCACACACACGTGCACACATGCACACGCCACACCCCCCTCTCTCTCTCTCTCTCTCTCTCTTAAAGGGACAGCGTTCTATATCGTATAAGGCTTCGCCCTCTAAGGCTATCGCTATTGGGTAATCCCCACTGCACGTGTGCAGCACTGACAGACTTATTCCACGCCCACCTATGACGTGGGCCCCACCTCCAGGCTCACTTCCGTATAAATAGGAAGTAGGCCCTACAATCCACTCCTACTTTTCTTCAGCACTCCGTTGCAGAAGCATTGACAGGCAAAACCAGTTCTTTTAAGAGCTACTTACTGAAAAAAAAACATTCCTCCTAAAAAGCTTTGTTTTTCTGGTAAGATGGAGACTGGGCAGGAAAGTCAAGGTTGCGTTAGGGATTGCCTCGTATGCGGGTCGGGCTACATTATGAGCTTTGACAGGCACTCACAGTGTGAGTCCTGCCTGGGAATAGAGCATGCGAACGCTGCTCTCACTCCCGGGGTATCATGCTCGCATTGTGCCCGGCTGCCGCTGGCCCTCAGACAGCAGAGAGCGGACGCTCTCGCTGCTGCACCTGCCGAGGACGATTGGCCCGTCCAGGAGGAGTACTCCGGGGACAAAGCCCTTTGTTTTGTAAAGCACTTTGAATTGCCTTGCGTTGAAAAGTGCTCTATAAATAAACTTGCCTTGCCTTGCCTTGCCTTGCCTTGCCTTGCCTTGATTTCCTGGATCCGAATGGCGGGCACGAGTTTGACGACTACGTCCCCTCCATTCAGGGATCACCGGATGAGGAGTCCCCCATTATCTCTCCCCTCCGGACGGAGGAGACAGGTAGGGGACCCGGTGTATGATCCCTATCTCCGCCAACACGGCGTTGCCGTCGATTGGCGGGATTCTCCTGGAACTTCCGGAGATTATATCCAAGGCGGCCGCCTGGAGAAATCTCCCCGTTCCCCTAGCTCAGGAGAGCTCGCCTCCGGGTGACATGTCCGGGGTGTTCTCCCGGGTACACAGGGTAAGGAGTGACCCGGTCTGGCCACGCTTCCCGGCCATAAGGAAGTACCAGGAGGGGGCGGCGGAGGACCCTGGAGCAATGAAGGCTCCGATAAGGACATACGTGCCCCTCACGAGAGTGGTGGGATTCACGGATGTAGGTTTCCCGACCGTGCCTCCTCTAGAGCCGAACCTCACAGTGTTCTTTGGGGCTAGGCAGGCCAGCGCAGTTACCGGACGGCAACCCATGCTGGCTGCCACCAAAGATCGGTTTGTCGCCCGACAGACGGACAGAATGCACCAGTGTGCGTTTCAGGCGTCAGCGGCGGCGAACAATATAGCGTTGCTGTCAAACTCCATGGTGGAAATGTCCGAGCGGTCAAAAACGATGTCCTCAGTGGAGGCTGAGGAGATAGAGAAGGTGGCCAGTACTGCACTTACACTGTGCGCAGCAGTCTCGCAGGCGCGGATTGCGGCATGGGCGACACAGGTCCACCGGTATCTCTGGCTACAGCAGGGGAATATACTGGAGGGTGCAGGAAAGGATCTGCTGGAGGCTCCAATCAGTCCGGACGGATTATTTGGACCACAGTTCCACACCATGGTGGAGACTATAAAATCTGCGGCAGAGCAGGCAGATGACATAAGGCGTCACGCGAGCTGGCTTAGAGACAAACGGAAGGAAGAACCCCCGCTCCTGGTCTGCTCCTCCGAGTGAACCTCCGAGGAAGCAGAACCGAAGATGACTCTTTGGGGGGGTTATGTGGGAAGAGAGAATTATCAATAAAAATGATTCAAATCTCAACAGTGTGTCTGTAGCAACTGTGTCTCACGTATCCCCCACACTAGTCAGGCCGGCTGCCATTAATCCATTGATTAAAAGGCAGCAGGATTTGTTGCTTAATCCCTCTGCTTTTAACCTGTCAGTTAATAGACAGAGGGACTCGCCGTTTGGGCCAGCGGTTTCTAATCTGTCGGTTAGCAAACAGCTAGGCTCGCTGTATAAGCCTGCGGTATTTAGCCAGTCGGTTATAAGACAGCAGGGCTTGACATATAAATCGGCCGCTTCTATCCTTTCGGGTAACAAGCAGCGCGGTTTTTCCTCTGTCTCAGTTGTGCCTACACACAGTCGTATTAAGCCTAGCGCGGCTATTACGCACGAGGTGAAAAGCACTGCACACACCTCCGTGAGTTGGAGCATAAATCTGCCTCAGGGTCCTGTTTATGAGCCTTCTCCTAAACAGAGACAGGATGAGAGTCGGTGTGTGATGCAGCGTGTGGAGACCCCTGCACAGCCCTTTAGGGTGGGGCCCCCCTTGGGTTGCTTCACAAGCAAAGGCGGCGAGGGCTCTGGCATGGCTTGTCACCATGACTACCACAGCACAACAAAAACAGGTACGCCCGCTCTCAGAGCGATGCTCAGAGTGGAGGCGGCCATGTTTAATGGACGGATGGATGAGCAGGCTGATCAGCAGAGGTTACTCTCTGCATTACATTATATTACATTACATTGCATTGCATTTAGCTGACGCTTTTATCCAAAGCGACTTACAATAAGTACATTCGACCAGGAAGACACAACCTTGAAGAAAACAGAATCATAAAGTACATCAGGTTTCATAGAGCTAAGTATTTCAAGTGCTACTCAACTGGCTATAGATAAGCCAGTCCTTTATTAGTATATAAGTGCTCTGTTAGCAGTTCTTTGTTAGTAATTCTATCGCTCAAGGTGGAGTCGAAAGAGATGAGTTCTCTGCAATTTGCCTTACACCCCCCCCCCCCCCCCCCCCACAGTGCGAGGGGGTTCAGGAAACACTTCTGTCATCCCGAGAACAGTGTCTTGCGCTCCAGTCAGAGCGCGGAAACTCCTGTTAAAAAGAGCAATCTCCAGGGTTCCGCAAGGGGAAGAAAAACAGGGGTTTTACTTCCGTTATTTTCTTATCCCAAAAAAGACCGGGGAGATGAGACCCATCCTAGATCTGTCAGCATTCAACAGAGTGATACGGAAAAGACCGTTTCACATGCTGACAATCAAACAGGTAATGGAGTGTGTGCACCAGGGAGATTGCTAAAGGATGCTTACTTCCACATAACCATCATCCCAAAACACAGGAAATTCCTGCGATTTTCATTCCAGGGAATAGCGTACCAGTTCAATCGACTGCCGTTCGGATATTGCCTGGCTCTACGCACTTTTTCAAAGTGTGTGGAGACGGCGCTGGAGCCGCTACGCAGAGGAGGGATGAGAGTGTTATTTTATCTGGACGACCTGCTGTTGCTGGCTCGCTCCAGAGAGGAAGCTGCTTTAAAGTTAAAGTTAAGTTAAAGCCTTTTATTGTCACTATACACAAAGTATAACGAGATGCAGAGTGCAACTCTGTCCCGGTGTGCAAAAAATATACAAACAAATACATAACACCAAAAAACACAGCAATAGGACATACAATCATACGGGGGAATAAATAGTTAAAAATATTGACATAAAAAAATAGTATATAAAGTGCATTAAAAGTGTGTGTATGTGTGAGAATGGTTACAGTTATTATTATGTGTGGTGGTTGAGCAGCCTGACGGCCCAGGGGTAGACACTGTTTTTGAGTCTGTTTGTCCGTGACTTGAAGCTCCTGTATCTCCTCCCAGAAGGCAGGAGAGAGAACAGTCTGTGACCTGGGTGAGAGCTGTCCTTTATGATTTTATTAGCTCTGCTGAGGCAGCGGGAGGTGGAGATGTGTTCCAGAGAGGGCAGGGGGCAGCCGATGGTTTTCTCTGCCATCCTGATCACTCTCTGCAGGGCTTTCTTGTAGGCAGCTGAGCATCCTGCATACCACCCCGAGATGGAGTATGACAGCACGCTCTCGATGGTCGCCCGGTAGAAGGACACCAGCAGCTTCTTGTTAAGTCGGTTTCTCCGAAGCACCCTCAGGAAGTGTAGTCGCTGCTGGGCCTTACAGACGGTACAACTCGTATCTCACCTGTCAAGCCTGGGTTTCATAATCAATTGGGAGAAGAGCTGTCCTCTTCCATCCCAGATCATCATGTATCTGGGAATGGAATTCAACTCAGCCCGCATGAGAGCACGACTCTCATAGCGGAGAGTGGAGAATTTGACAGCTCTCCTCAGGCGCGTCACACCCGGCAGGGTGGTGACAGCCCTTTCCGTGATACAGCTGTTGGGCATGATGTCAGCTGGTCACGTGGTGATTCCCCTGGGTCTCCTTTACATGAGGAGACTTCAGAGGTGGTTCATTCGCCTGCGCATCGACCCCGTGCGTCAGAGGAGACGCAGGATGTGCATTCCTCTATCCATAGGTTTGAATCTGACCTACTGGAAAAATCCCCACGTCCTGTCCGTGGGGGTTCCCCTCGGCAGAGTGACGTCACACACCTCGGTGTTTACGGACGCATCGCTCTCAGGGTGGGGGAGAACATGCAGGTCGCAGGCGGTGGGGGGACAGTGGCCGCCGCACATGTCCCTTCATATAAACACACTGGAATTACTCGCCGTATGGAGAGTAATCCAGCACTTCGCCCCGTTGCTGTGGAATCATCGTGTTCATTCGAACAGACAACAAGACGACGGCAGCCTACATAAATCGTCAGGGAGGCGTACGATCAGCGCAGCTGCTGGACACAGCCAGACGGCTGTTGTGCTGGGCGCGCACACACATACTCTCCATCAGAGCAGTGTATATTCCCGGCGAGCTGAACAGAGGGGCAGACCTCATGTCCAGAGGAGGTCCTCGACAAGGGGACTGGAGCCTCCACCCCGAGCTGGTCTCCCAAGTATGGAGCAGGTTCGGGACAGCAGAGGTGGATCTGTTCGCTGCTCGCGGGAACGCGCAGTGTGCTCTCTGGTTCTCCCTGAGAAGGCAGGATCACCCCCCTCTGGGGGTGGACGCGTTCGCACACAGACCTTGGCCCAGGGTGTTACTATACGCTTTCCCACCAGTCCCTCTGATCCCTCGGTTCCTGGACCGAGTGCAGGAGGAGCGACTGATAGCGGTCTTAATAGCCCCGGAGCGCACGGGAGCGTCCTGGTTTCCATGCCTACAGCGGAAGCTGTCAGGGAGACCGTGGGACATTCCGTGGCGGGGGGATGCTCTCTCCCAGGTGGAGGGAGCAATCAGCGGTCACCCAGTGTTAGGCCAACGTTTGTGGGCATGGCCCCTGAACGGGAACACTTAGAGGGGCTCGGCCTCTCTCAAGATGTTGTGAGTACTATTCAGGGGTCCAGAGCCGCATCCACCAGGGCGTCTTACACAGCCAAATGGACGGCGTTCCAGTGTTGGTGTGTAGGGAAAGGCGTGTCCCCGTTGCGTGTCCCTTGCCTCACGTGCTATCATTCCTCCAGCTGTTGCTGGACAGGAATTTGGCCCATAGCACAATAAAAACATATGCGGCTGCCATTTCTTCATGCCATGGAGGTGTTGGGATCAGCACGGTGTTTAGTCACCCGCTGACAAAACGTTTCCTACGAGGAGTACAGAGACTCAGACCGGTATCACGCGCTTTAGCGCCTCAATGGAATTTGGCTGTAGTGCTGTGCGCACTAGGTAAAGCTCCTTTTGAACCTTTGGATCAGGTCCCCCTGAAGTTTTTGTCAGCCAAGGTAGCGCTGCTCCTGGCTCTGACATCAGCTAAAAGGGTGAGTGATTTGTCTGCTCTCTCGGTGGCTCCATCATGTCTCCAGATCCAAGGAGATGGCAGCTCAGCGGTGTTGCGCCCGAACCCGGCTTTTATGCCAAAGGTGATCACAAGCTCGTTTAGATCGAGAGTGATAACCTTGGAGGGTTTCTTTCCTCCTCCTCACACATCAGAGGAGGAAGCCACATCTCATCTCCTTTGTCCCGTGCGCGCGCTGGCATGCTATGTTGCACGCAAGGCTGCTTTACGCAAATCCCAGCGTCTGTTTTTGCATTTCAGAGAGCGCTCATTAGGGCAGCCTCTGTCTGCACAGCGCCTGTCACACTGGCTGGGTGAGGCGGTGTCACAGGCGTATGTCTACTCGGGGTTGGATCCCCCAGAAAACATTAAAGCGCACAGCACCAGGAGAATATCAACTTCTGCGGCGTTGCACGGAGGAATGACAGTGGAAGACATTTGCACTGCTGCATCTTGGTCTTCACCCTGTTCTTTTATTCGTTTTTACTTGAGGGATGTCTCCCACTCCTCTCTGACACACTCAGTACTGAATAGCCTGCCAGAATGAGTAATGTCGGGGGTTTTCAATTGCAGGCCTCTCTCCTGCCTGTCGGCACTTAGAGAGCGGCCTTTTGTTCCCCTCTCGATCGTTTTTAACAAGTGAGACTCAATCTCTTCTTTTATAAACGACAGGTAGCCCGAGTAAGCCTACCTGCGTCCCTGATGGAGAAATATTCATTTTTTTAAATGCTATATTCCCCGGGAATGGGATGCTCCATTTACGCACAGCGAAATGGACATGGGTTATTAACTGAGTAGGTGTGTTTTGTGCTTCTGGTAACGGACGGAACCAGTGGGGCGTGGACTACATCCTGCTTCGCCCTTAACCCAATAGCGATAGCCTTAAAGGGCGAAGCGTTATACGATATAGTCCTGGGGTTACGTACTGTAACCCAGCTTCTATGAGTATAGGCGCAGCCCTCTAAGGTTCGGGCCCCACTGGCTCCGCGAATAGCTGAAGAAAAGCTGTAGGAGCGGATTGTAGGGCCTACTTCCTATTTATACGGAAGGGAGCCCGGAGGTGGGGCCCACGTCGTAGGTGGGCGTGGAATAAGTCTGTCAGTGCTGCACACGTGCAGTGGGATTACCCAATAGCGATAGCCTTAGAGGGCTGCGCCTATACTCATAGAAGTTGGGTTACAGTACGTAACCCCAGATCTCATCTCACTCTGCATGAGCCTAATATCATAACATGTGTGTTCTGGAGAATATATACAGATGATAATATCATCTGTATATATTTATATCTTAAATAATTCTTATATAGTTTTTTGTTTTCTCTGCTCTTTTGTATTGAGTTGTAATCATAAGTGTGTAGTTGAATTAGTATGCTTTTACAATGTTGTTTTTTAAGCAGTCCTGCCAATAAAAGCACTTAATTTGTAATTCAATCAGAGAGAGAGACAACGAGAGTTCCTGCTCATTACGATTCAGATGAGTTGTCCGTTAGTTGTGTACAGGCTCTCTCTCTGTGAGGCCGCCTGGTTTCCGTGTGGTAAAAGGATTTACTCTGAGACACACTTGGTAGAGCTCTGGACAAACACATTCATCAGGACCCCCTCTCCCTTTCACTGCTCGTGTCTTTGTTGCTGCTTTATCTGCGTTTTCAGACTGTCTTTGTCTCCCACCCTCTCTCCCTAAACTGGCGGCAGTCTTTGAAGCCTGTTTAATGTTTTTCCCCGGCAGTGCTCAGGTCAGAGATGAGTGGTGTCTGGCTTTAAGTCTGCCGGGCCAATTAAAGCTGACGGCAGCTGCAGACGCTTCAGAGCGGCGGCCATCGCCACACCACTGCTGAACACAACTTGCACTCCTGTGCTTTCATATGGGTAGCTCCAAAGCAAACCCACCTGTTGAGTCAGAAAGGGGCGACCTGGTGATATTCATGAGAGCTTAATATTCAAGACGTGGTTTATTTGATTTTGTGGGAGAGTTGGCCATGTTTGAGGGTGCTGGAGTGTCTGGTGGATTGAGCGCACTCCAAAGTGATGCAAACTCCAAACAGCCAACCAAGGGAAACAAAGCCTATGTTGCTTGAATGTCTTTCGTTGTTGAGGTTTTTGTAGGATTTTTTTCACAATGCATGATATTATGTTTTAACATTGAAAACAATCCAATTTTTGGACATGGATTTTTTTAAATCATATGGGTCATATACTGTAGGGACAAAACATGGATTATAAATGTATGCTTGCTTTGATACTGGCATTTGTTTTTAAATATAAAAAAGTTGTATTCAGTTCTCAGAAAAGCTCCATTATGAATATTTGCATTTCATCCTAGAGACATGGGGGACAGAACCTTTGTTTTAGTAAACTGAAAAAGTCATTCAGCCCTGCAAACCTCATCTTTGAAGTTCACATCAAAATACTCTGAAGCTTTTCATAATCAAATGTATTGTCCCTCATTATGTCATACCACTTAAAAGTGGTGAATACAAACATGACTAATGACCAGAAAACAATGGACTGTGATTTTTCATGCGTTGTCACCCTGACATCTTCTACAGATTGGCGCCGGGGGGGGGGGGGGGGTTCCTCAATTTTACCATGTAAAGCCTCATGTGGTGATGCTTGCTGGTTGGATGACATCGTCTGCAGCTGTAGCCTCACTGGAGCCGCGGATCTCCACTTTCATTCAGGCACATTTTCACAATCACCAGCTGAGCTACCGGGGGCCCTTAATCACATACCTCATGGAGCTAAAGGTCCAGTTGGGCAAAGTTCTGAAGAGAATAGAAAGACTGTTTACTTCCTGGAACCCCGTTGGATTAGCAGAACCTCAACAGTGAAGTCCTGCTCCCTCTAAAAGGCCCCGCTAAGCTTTGAGCAACGAGAAAGTTCGGAGGCATTTTTAACCCTATTTCATAATAGCTTATATCTTTTTGGCTCACTTTGGAGGCATGGCGTTAAGGAAGGTACAAATAAAAAGTTGTATTAGATTGGCAGGTGATAAGAAAATGGTTACACAGTGGCTTAAAGGTAGGGTAGGTAAGAATGGAGAAACCAGCTCGAGTAAGCTAGAATTTGAAAGTACACAACCGGATTCCAAGGATCTGCCGCGGGCCGAGAGAGATCATCGGTTGTGCTTTTCACAGCGCCACGGCTTCCACAGATGAAATATTTGTATATATTTATTGTCAAAGCATTTCATTTTTTCATTGCTATCGGGATGTTAAGAGCATTCCATGGAATATAACAACAAGTGTTTCTGAAGTGAATGACCTACCCCACTTTTAAATAAAGGAGCTCCCTCTTTTGGGATAAATCTGGTCCTCTCTCTGCAGGCGTGCTATACTTGTCATTGTGTTTTTTGGCTTCCAGCGTTGGGAATTTAAATATTCTATTAAGATATTGGAATAAAGAATCTGCTGCAGTGTGGGTCTGGTATGCGGGTGTACTTGGGTGAGAACACTCTCCCCTCCGGTGTTTTCCTCTCAGCATAGTTGACATTCCAGCGTAGACGTAGGATGGAGTATGTTGTCTCCAGCTAGCTCTGTAGAAAACATAATGTGTTGTTCAGTGGCTGTCCGGGCCTCTCCTGAGTGTTTAGTATGCATAACAGGCACACTCCGGTGAACAGGTCGAGATCGGAGGTCAAGGGTGAGCGGAGCTAATGCTTTCATGCTCTTGATTCAGCTCCTCTCGGGTGTAATACCCGCCTGTCAATTTGTTTGAGATGCGGATTTACATAATGAATTTATATTAGCCAGTGTTCTCCACACACTCCCCTCTCCCTCTCTCTCTCTTAGTGTTGCAATTACTCCCCTTGCTCTCTCCCTCTCTCTGTACACTTCTCCTCATTCAATCCAACCCCCCCCCCCTCATCCTCCTCTCATCAACTTCACCCAGTGCCCAGAGAGCAGAGTGTTTAAATGCAAACGAGCCTCATTTCCAAACTGACGCCACAGCCCAAGTATGCCTCGCACAACAGCCGGGCCCCTGAGGGCCGACAGGAGAGGGATGGATGGAGAGAGAGAGTGACTGATGGAAACGGGTGAAGGACAGGATATTCTTGGAAGTAAAGTGAGAGCATGAAATAGCAGCAGAGCAGCGGGGGGGCGGTGTATATGTGTCCTGTGCTGCTCGCCGCCAGGGAGACGGCGGTGCACAGGCTGCTGTCTCCATGCTCATACAGTGCTGCCTCCAGACCAAACCAGGAGGTCCACAAGTTCTCTAGTATGTTCTGTTATGGAACTAAGGCATTTAGATGGAGCACCAAAAGCAGCGTGGAAGTTGTGATGCGGCTGTCTGTGTGTTCGTGCTGTGTTGTAATGCACTGGTTTGTTTGTACTGTAGTTTCAGAAATTAAAAACAGTATTCCAGAAGGCAAAGCTCTCTGTCTACCGGGCCATTTTCGTTCCTACCCTCACCTATGGTCATGAAGGATGGGTCATGACCGAAAGAACGAGATCGCGGATACAAGCGGCCGAGATGGGTTTCCTCCGCCAGGTGGCTGGTGTCTCCCTTAGGGATAAGGTGAGAAGTTCGGTCATCAGGGAGGGACTCGGAGTTGAGCCGCTCCTCCTTCGCGTCGAAAGGAGCCAGTTGAGGTGGTTCGGGCACCTAGTTAGGATGCCACCTGGGCGCCTCCCTAGGGAGGTGTTCCAGGCACGTCCAGCTGGGAAGAGACCAAGGGGTAGACCTAGGACCAGGTGGAGGGATTATATCTCTTCGCTGGCCTGGGAGCGCCTTGGGACCCCCCAGTCAGAGCTGGTTGATGTCGCCAGGGAAAGGAACGTTTGGGGCTCTCTGCTGGAACTGCTACCCCGAGACCCGACCACGGATAAGCGGGAGAAGATGGATGGATGGATTCCAGAAATGGATTCTTAGATTTAAACCTGGATGTTTGCAAACATAAAAAAGACTGCCTATTAATAAAGAATGGATGAAAAACCTTAAATGGGAATTAAATATATTTGTATCTTTTCACAAACCAAGGAATTGGCCAATCAGCGTTATCACAATTCCTCCTGAGAATATTTGTACTATTTTCATGACAATCCATGGCTGACATTTCTCTAAAACCTTTGGCATCACTTGAAGAAAAGTTATTTATTATCTGGAAACATACATGTTAAAACAAGATAACTTGGTAATTAATATTTCATTAGAACCATAAAAGTGAACCTCATAGAGACACTAGTCATCCTCTGGAGACCTTGAATATGTAAACAGGATTTCATGGCAGTCCAAACGAGTCCAACATGTTAGAAGATATCATTCAGAAAACAGGGAGGGAGAACACACGCACACACACGCACACACACATACATACGTACACACACGCATGCACACATGCACGCACACACGCACACACACGCACGCACACGCACACATACGCACACACACGCACGCACACACACACGTACACACACGCACGCACACATGCACGCACACACACACGCACACACACACATACGCACACGCACGCACACACACATACGCGCACGCACACACACATACGCACACACGCACACATGCATACGCACTCACACACGCACACACACGCACGCACACACGCACGAACACACGCACGCGTGCACACATGCACGCACACACACACACACACACATGAACACACGCACGCGTGCACACACGCACACGCACGTACGCACATGCACGCGCACGTACGCACATGCATGCACACGCACGCACACACACACATGCGTGCACACGCACGCACGCACACACTCACATATGCACACATGCACACGCACGCACACCACACACACATGCACACGTACACACACACACACACACGCACACACACACGCACACACATGCATGCACACACACACGCACACACACACACGCGCGCACACACACACACACACACACACACACACACACACACACACACACACACACACATGCACCTTCATGACCAAGGGGAGGACTGCTGTACAACTTGGGGGCCTGCAGGAGTGTGTGTGGGGGTCACAGTGAGTGTGTAGTTCACTAGCACGCCTTGTATATAGTTAGCTGCTTGTGCGCCCCCCCCCTCTCCCCTTTCGCCCCTTTCTCTTTCAGTTACTTGGACTCTGAGAGTGTATGCTAGGTAATGATGAGTGCCCCTCCTCCTCATACTTAGTTTGATAGACTTCCCTATCCTCCTCCTCCTCGTCCCCCCCTCTATTTGGGCTCAGTGTGTGTGCTAGGTAATGGTGCAGCTGGGCCATTAAAAGCAGGGGGCTATTTGATAGTGCCCACGCCTTTCATTCCCTCCTCCCCATGGGTGAGGAGAGAGAGAGGGCTGAAGATCTCTCTCTCTCTGCTAACCCACAGACCGTCTCTCTCCTTGTGACGCCCCCCAACTCTCTCCTTCGGAGGTTGTGTTGTACGGGTTTGAAGTGTGTCCATTTGTCTTAGGGGATTGTGCGCCATTTGTATTGAACATTGAGTGTGTGCGCGCGCGCGCGCGTGTGTGTGTGTGTGTGTGTGTGTGTGAGCTGAAGGTGTTAAAGGCTGTGTGTGAATAGACTTCATCTGTCAGCGCGGGGGTCTGCAAGGCGACTCTGGAAGTCCTGGGTGGTCCAGCATTTTCATTTAAACCCCTGCCATTCATACACACATGTGTCTACTGTAAGAGATGGGTGGGTGGTTGGGTGTGTACACACACACACACACACACACACACACACACACACACACACACACACACACACACACACACACACACACACACACACACACACACCTCCCTACATCAGTGTATGTGTGGATCAGGTTCAGGTCTACATGAACATCAGAGGAAGGGTTACTGTTGTTTGCTTTTACACTAGGAATGTTCATACTCCACCAAAGTGATTCTTAGATTGAACACAATCGTATGTGAGTCAGCATGCCGCAGATGTGTTCTGTTCCTGCCATTATCATGCAGCTAGGTACGTTTACATTCACAATTAGCTGAGTCATTAGTTTGATCCAAGGCACTGTGAATAATACGTGTCTCTGGAGGCTTGTCCAAGGAGCTGTCTCCTTGAACCCGGCTCACACGAGGGCACAGCATTTTTTATTATTTTCAAAATGACCTGTCCTCAAACTTTCCACCATGCTCCCACACATGCTACTTTATTTTCACTGAAAAAAGCCACCATTAAAGAATAAAGGCTTTTCCCTATTACTATGTCTACATAATAATTATAAAGAAGTTATTTACTTTGCTTGATTCAACTTACAGCCGAAAGACACAGTTTGTCTTTCAAATCCATTTTTTGTTTTACCATTAGCGGAAAATAAAAATATATTTGTATACATACTGAGAAATATAAAACTATTGAGGCTTTTCACTTAATTAACAGTTCCAATATTCAATCCATAAATGCTCTAACAGGGGTCGGCAACAGGCGGACCGCGGTCCGGATCCGGACCCAGACGCCGACGCCGACCTATACGGACCCGGAGCTATAATCAATACATTAATAGGGGATTTTTCGGCGCCTCCCACTTTTTTAATGCTGATTTGGGTGACTTGTGTAATTCATGGAGAACCGAAGAGTTTTTGTTTTGGGGTTTGGGGAGGACAACTTCTCACTTCAAAAAAGAAGAAGAAATCTAGACCGCAAAAATAATTAAACAAGCGAGTACCTGTTTTTCCTGGCCAAGGACAGGTTCCTTGAACACAACACGAGCGTAACGTGTCTTCACGTGGTATGTCTCGTCTGAAAGGAGTGCTGACATGCGGCTTTCACACCAGCGCTTTTCAGTTTCTAGCTCCGAGCGGGAGCTTTTCTGGTTCAGCTCCGGTTTCCCTTTTCAGCTCCCGCTCTGTGCACACCGCCCACTGGCGCCCCAGAGCTGCCCCTTCTGCGTCATGACGTCACCGTTTACATCGCTGATTTGCCCCCCAACGGCAGCCATTACGGCAGCTCACAACAACAACTGCGTCGGGTCGATGATCGTGTTGCTTTTAATCACACGAAGCCAGAATAAATTGAATAACGACTTCTCCAACCTTATACTTTGCTCCAGAGTGCCGTGGTTCATTGTTTATTAATGTGTTTCTGCAGCATTTACCGACCGCTGCAGTGCTGGCTGCTCTTCCACGGGAGTTTATTCTCCCGTTAGCTCCCGGTTAGCTCGCACTGCAGCGGCCGCTCTAAAGTATCACTGTCCGACTCACACAAGCAGCTGATGCATATCCCCAGTTCCCCTTAGCCTAAGTGAATGTGTGTCAGTCTGAATTGACGCTGTTTGGTATCACAACGCTGTTATGAAAGTTTCTCTGGTATAAAACGGGTGATGTTGGCATAGCAACCGAAGCTAAACTGACTACTTGCATCCGATAGCTGCAATAATACAAAACAACACGTCTGCCTCTCTCCACAATGATCGATAACAGTGAACGGATGGTCAAAGTAAGGCACAAATAAACAGAATCACACGAAGCCTGGTTAGTGTTGCCTGACTTTATAAAGTGTGTTTATAGGCACTACTGCTTGTAGGCAGGCATAACAGTCGACCCGTGGGAGGTGGGTTTAGTTTCCTGCACGTCTCGACGTAAGAGAGACGTAAGCGACGTCACCTCTTAGCTCCAAAGCTCTTGCCTCTGGACCGACAATTCTTTGGAGCTGGAAATGAAGCGGATTCCGGAGCTAAGAGCCGGCGCAGCTCCGGTGTGAACAGGAAAACCCGGCGCTTTTCAGGCTCTAGCTCCGAGCCGGAGCTGAAAAGGCGCTGGTGTGAAAGGGGCAACAGAGAGCACCGGAACGCCGCTCCAGCTCTTCAAGTACCCATAAAGAGCCGTACACATGCCTCAGTGTTTGCGTGGCTGTGTCTTTAGTTGTAAGCACAGTGGCGATCTGTTGTTATTAGCATCTGGTTAGCTAGCTATGCTAACGAATTTAAAGAGCTTTTCTACAACCAGGTGGAAGAGAGCTCTCTCCTGAGAGGCTCAAATAACCTCAGCTCAGTGAGGTTAAGGCACGCCTTGATATGATCATTATAGTTATTAATGAGACTAAATGAAAAACAGGTATAAAATACTATATGACAGTAACAAAAAAGTTGTTAAAAATTCAAGAATAGAGTTTAAAAGGGGAGTGATTTGTAAAATATCTAAAAAGAAAAATCTGCTTACAGTTCTGTTTCATATGGGTGTTGAGAGATGTATCCATAGATCTCTTAATGTTGCTCTCAAAGACCACCAGATTGATGCTTTTAACTTTAATATTTTCGCGGGAGCATGCCCCCGGACCCCCCTAGAGGAGGTTAGGTTCCCCCCCCCCACTTAAATCATGTTTACATGGATAGGATACTAAATACATTTGCACACATCTTGTGTCCATATCTTTCTGTGTTGGTGGTCATGCCACACCGTGCACATGCATGCATGCATGCGTGAGTCATGGTGAGATATCTGGATTAAGAAGTTGCTTTTTCTTTTCACAGCATGAAAGAAAGGCGAAATGAATGGGCTGTGATTT